>NW_021680503.1:706610-781024 GCF_001412515.2 Diachasma alloeum
GGGGGGGGGGGGGGAGTGTTGCAATTTTTTTTAGGCCATTTGTCCGGTCCATTTCTTGAGGGTTTTTATCGTGTTTTAGGTTGGGCGAAATTTGGAGGGTTTTCGTCATTAATTCACGGAGAGAAATATTCAATAAAAATTACGTATATTTTCCGTAATTTCGGAGCGAAATGTGGTTGTAGGAAATTTTACGAAACTGTCATGGAATTTTTTCCAGAGCGATCCGTAATTTTTACTGAATATTTCTCTCCGTGTAATTTAATGTTTTATGGAAAAATCAAAGGCAGCTGTGAATTTTGGTTCAATTATTTTGTGAAAATTGGTAGAAATCAAGGAAATTCAAATTAATGCATTCTCGATTTTTTAATTCAGCGTATTATAGAGCTTACGGATGTCTGAGTACTTTGGCTATTTTTTCTTGGACATTTTAAAATGATTTTATATTATTTCTATATGATACCGTTAGAAAACATTTTAAAAATTTGAAAAAAAATTAGCAAATGTACTTTTCGAGAAAGATTGGTGAATTAAAAAAATTTGCAATTTATGAAAATTACGAACGTTTTCTACAAATAATTTATAAACAATCAATCTTTCATCAAAAAAATCACTTGTTCGGAATCGTAAAAAATTTATTCAAATTCAGAATTTTACGAGAAATCGATTTCGTCCCTAAAAAATCAGGTTTCCGAAGGTTTAAACAGTTTCAATTATTTATTCTTTTATGAACAACGAATTTCAAAAAAATAATAATTCTGTGAAAAATGTCATTGAAATGACGCTGACAATTCATGATTTTTTTTCTAATTTTTCTCACGGAATTTAATTTAAGAAAGTTGGGAAATTCCCGTCTTCCTGCTCGTCAAAAATTCGGAATTTCATAGAAAATTTATTGGAATCTGAAATTTCATAATTGATTTCCCTCTAAAACGAATTCAATGAGACTGTCTGGAAAAACAAAAACGTGAAACGTTCGCCTGAAATGTCTATGAAATTTCAATTTTTTTTCAAACACCCTTTCTTTGACAATTTTATTGTCATCTAGGAGATTCATAGACTGTTAAAAAAATTTGTCTGTAATTTTTGCTACAATTTTTGAAAACTTTTATCGAATTTAATGACCACTGAAATTTCAAGGAATTTCCTCATTGAAAATTCCGAATTTCGTGAAAAAATCAAAGAGAACTGTAAATTTCAGTTCCATTTTCTCTGAAAATTCAATGGCATCTGCCACTGAATATTCACATTAGATTAGAAATTCAAATAAATTAAAGAATTCTCGACTTTATGCTTTTTAAAGTTCCGGAATTTTACTGAATTTTCAGTGAAACCCGACATTTCATTATTTTTCCCCCTAGACCGCATTCTGTGTCACTGTCCTGAAAATTAGTAGTCAACTATCCACGAAATTTCATTTTTTTCTAACAGCATAGGTGAGAAGTCCATTGTTTTTATCCCTAATTTATACAAAAAAATCCCAAGAAGTCACCGGAAATTTCATCCAAAATTTTGTTAACAAAGCGATATCAATTTAAACCCGATTAACAAATAAAGAATGCTCCGTCGTTTCTGTGGATAAGATTCCATTCCATTTCCCTCATCATCCTCAGAAGCTCCCACGATATTCCGCAAATTGGGATTACACATGCCTGCACGATACGACTCGAGAGCGAGTGTTCCGCTCCATCGTGGACAGATTATTACTGAATCCATCGTGGAGACTTTTTATTTCCCCTAGTGACACAGAGCCCCCGCACACACGCGATATTCCCGAGCTGGATGGAATGATTCTCCATGACTGTAACGACCACAATACCAGTGGCACATCCAGCTTCTACGCTTTGATGCACAATTCCCGGAGTAAGACCCGGTGAGCCCGAAGGCACAAAGGTACATGCTCCCAGTCCTTTGCCAAATAGAACGTACTGTACTCCCTGCTTCATGTATGACGGGGTCCATAGGGATGGTAATGAACATGGATTGTCTCGCCTCAAAGGCGAGTTCATTACACAACACTCAAATCAACGACAAGAACAAGTTTTTCTCTGTGACCCTTTTTTTTCATTCTGAGGGGAGTTGGGAAAACATGCATATCTGCTGGGGAGGATGATGGAGATACTGGATCACTGCCAACGTGATCTCTTGACTTTTTCCGAATGCGCGGAGAGAAAAGTTATTCTTTGAACGACACAATGTTGCACTTGATGTTTGAGGCTTATTTTTCATCGGAATCAAGTGGATCTTATTCACATCCAGTTATTTCTTTTTAAAGGGAGGACAACAAATTCTTTCATGAAAATATTCATCTCGGAGATGATAATAATTCCCCCATTCGGTCGGACATCACGTAAACGTTCAGGTGAACGTTTCATGTTTTTATTTTTTTTAATTCTTTTTAGGAGGAAATAAATTATGAAATTTCAGATTCCACTAAATTTTCTATGAAATTCCAAATTTTTGACGAGCAGAAAGACGGGAATTTCCCAATAATAATTTGTAATAATTGTCTTTATTCATGAAAAAAAGCATAAAGAGAAAAAAATCCACGTGAAAAAAAAAACTATTCGTTGTTCAATTTTTTATTAAACTCCTAATTTTATCGAGTTATAATAAAATTATGTTCCTATGGAGCCCCAATTATCCCTCAGATACGTTTTCATCCCCTATTTTTTCGAATGTAAGGAGAGAAAAGTTATTCTTTGAACGACCCAATGTTGCACTTGATGTTTGAGGCTTATTTTTCATCGGAATCAAGTGGATCTTATTCACATCCAGTTATTTTCTTTTAAAAGGAGGAAAAAAAAATACTTCCATAAAAATATTCATCTCGGAGATGAAAATAATTGTCTTTATTCATGAAAAAAGTAAAAAGGAAACAAATCCACGTGAAAAAACTAAACTATTCGTTTTTCAATTTTTGATTCAACTCCGAATTCTATCGAGGTCTAAAAAAAAGTATATTCCTATGGAGAGAACTCTCAATCGATACTCATATACGCTTCCATCCCCTATTTTTTCGAATGCGCGGAGAGAAATGTTATTCTTTGCACGAAACAATGTTACACTTGATTTTTGTGGCTGATTTTCCATTGAAATCAAGTGGATCTTATTCGCATCTAGTTATTTATTTTTGAAACCATGAAAAAAACTCCTTAATTAAAAGATATTCAGCTGGGAAACGAAAGTAATTGTCTTTATTCATACAAATTGCAAGTGATGCCAGTGGAAGGCCTATCGAGTTAGTCCCTCTTAAAACCAAAAAAGAACTCTTCAACTAAAAAAAAAATTGTTTCGAAACTGAAAATAATAAACTTTATTCATAGAAACTGCAAGTGATGCAAGTAGAGAGGAAAAATCTACGAGAAGAACACAAAACTATTCATTTTTTAATTTCTAATTTAACTTCTAATCCCAGTGAGTTCTGAAAAAAAATAATAATGCTCGTATGGAGATGCAATCAATACTCAGATACGCTTCCATGTCTTATTTTTTCGAATGTGTGGAGAGAAATGTTATTTTTTAATGTTATTTTTAAACGACACAATGTTGCACTTGATTTTTGTGGCTGATTTTCCATTGAAATCAAGAGGATCTTATTCACATCTAGTTATTTCCTTCTAAAACCATGAAAGAAACTTCTTAATTAAAAAATATTCACATGGGAAGAAAAATAATTGTCTTTAAAATTGTCTTTATTCATAACAATTGCAAGTGATACCAATAGATGGGCAAAAAATTCCCTTCTACATAAAGAGAAAAAAATCTTTGAAAAATACGAAACTATTCTTTTTTTTTTATTCTTGATTCCCCTTTTAATTCTATCGAGTTAGTCCCTCTTAAAACCAAAAAAAACTCTTCAACTAAAAAAGGTTTATTTCGAAACTGAAAATACTAGATTTTATTCATAGAAACTTCAAGTGATGCGATAGAGAGGAACAATCTACGAGAAGAACACAAAACTATTCGTTTTTTAATTTCTAATTTGACTTCTAATCCCATTGAGTTCTGAATAAAAAAAATAATGCTCGTATGGAGATGTAATCAATACTCAGATACGTTTCCACCCCCTAACAAGACAATTCCTCTGAAATTTCCATCGACTGCACCTCAATATCCTCTCAGCATGTCATTTAAAAGTGTGAATCCGCACAATGAGAACAGGAGAAAAAAAATATTATATGTGAATATGGCATTTGGATTCTGATCAAACTCGTGAATATTCAGTGTGAGTATTTGAGTCCTCGACATGGAATTTAATATGCCGTCTAGGGTACGGAAAATGGGTACACAGCGTGAGAGAGAGGGGGATTTTTTTTCTCATCGATCCCTTTGGTATGTCGTTGGTATGTGTCACAAACAGGGTGAATTTTTATTCACTCGTACCCTATTCAGCGATCTTGCATTCATGACAAGAGTACCCTGTTTGCATAAGTATAACGTACTGATGATGTCGAATGAAAATTCTTTAAGTTATGGAATATGAAATTTTTATCCGCTCGGGAGTTGAAGAATCTCATCTGCCAATTTAACAAATAAATCATTCATCTTTGAACCGACTGTAATGTTTTTTTTTTTTATATTCCGGCCCTTTCTGCCCTCTGATTGGCTAATCGGCTCTATCCAACCCTATGCATGCGACTGTGGATTCTACACTGCACCGCATTCGCACTCCTATAGAACATAGGAGTAGCATGGGAAACCCCAGAATACCCATGCCGGTACAGGCGGTCACTATATTAGCGACCTCCCGCTCGCCGGAGCCTCCGGTTGAAAAACTCGATTCCACGGGGAATCGAACTCACAACCTTTCGCACACTAGGTCGCACCTAGCCGCTTCGGCCACCGACGTCGATACTGTAATGATTAGGTGGGTGAGGTGTTGCTCCGGCGGACATCCAAGCTAAGCAGCGTTGAGCTGGGTTAGTGATTGGATGGGTGACCGCTTAGGAACACCTCGCTCGCACAAAAATTGCGGGCGGTAGGTACGGTGTAGCGGTCGGGTGTCTCCATCTAGTCAGTGTGACAGATGGATATATTAGGGCACTGCACAATCGGCCGGCTGTGCGACTGGGGTTTTACGTGGTTTCCCGTGCAGTCCTAGCTCGAATGGGGCACAGCTAAGAGTAAGACGGCCATGATACCGCAGATAACAATAGAAGGAAAAAGAAAGGAGGGGAGGCGGGCTAGAGGAGGGGTTTCAAATCGAGAATTACTTCAATAAAACCTATGAAATAGAAAAAATAAAAAAAAATAAAAAAATTCATTCATCTCTGAATTAATTAACAGAACAAAAGCCAAAATTGTCGTTTGATATTTCATTTTTTCTTCACGAATTGTGGAATATTTAATCTTCATCCTCAATTTGTGTTGAAAAATCTGATTAATTAATCGAATTAATTTTAATTTATGTACGAATACATAATTTATTTTTATATAACACAAAAAAATATTCACAATTATTTTTTCGATATTTGCGTTATTTTCTCACGAATTTAGAAAATAATAACTACATCTTCATAATTTTTTGTAGATAAAATTTTCAATTTTAAAGTGAAAAAGTATTCAAAATTGCTACTTTGACATTTATGATTTTTCTTCACAAATTGTAACATCTAATAAAAATCCTTCAAATTTATAAAATATGACATCTTTACCCTCTTGTTGATTTGAAGACCGTCATCTTCATATTTTTTTATAAATAAAATTTCATATTTTAAACAAAAAAAGTATTTAAAAAATTAACTTCAGAAATCATAAACATCCCAAATCTCATTCCTTAACAATTTGATCAATAAATTTCCAAAATTCCAATACAGCTGTAAACCTCCCCAATTGTCAATTCGACACATGTAATTGTGAATCCCCTCACCAAAAAATTCGCACCGAGACATTTCAATTTTTCTTCACAAATAATAAAATCTAATAAGAATCCTTCAAATTGATAAAATATGACACCTCCCCGGCCGGGCCAAAATTCCACACCAATTTTTCATCACAATTTTCCACATAATATTCAACTGAAAATTCAACACAATTTTCAAACCGAATATTCCACGGAATTTTCAACTGAAAAATCCACTCCACATTCAACATTCCCTGGCTGAAGGCCCTCGGACGATGGCCACGTTGGCAAGTTAACCCTTGCATCGAAAAACCGGTGAAATTTGAAATTTTTATGACACCTCTACCCTCTTGTTGATTTGAAGAACTTCATCTTCATAATTTTTTATAAACCAAATTTCAACTTTAAAAAAAAAAGTATTAAACGAGATTAATTTGAGAAATCGTAAAAATCCCCAATCTCATTCCCCAACAATTTGATAAATAAATTTCCAACCCCTGAAAATGACACTAAACCTCCACAATTGTCAGTTCGACGTGTGATTTTTCATCCCTTCACCACAAAAATTCGCACCCAACCATTTTTCCTCACGTACCATTTTTCTCTCCCCCGCCGAAAGTCATATAGCTGAACTCGCGTTTTCATACGAATTGCTGTACTTAAACCACGATCGTAAACCTCTTCCCTGGCATCCGGCACGGCATACACATTTTTCCTCGAACTCACGTTTTCTTTTTACAGGTACACAGAGACAGAGCATTACTCCTCCACCGGCAGGGATATGACGGTTGTTTTGCGACGAGCATCAAACAAACCACCCGATGAAGAATTCATGGATGTCGCTTACTATTTTCACGATGGTAAAGTTGTTCTTTTATATACTTCATCCCCCGCCCCCTCATATAAAAGTCATCATGACGGCAATGGTAAAATGCCGGTGTTAAACCTGATACCTATATTTAAGGCGCTCAATACCCCGCGAGAGTTATGTATTTGTTAATGCAAAGTGTCTGAGATACATTTTTTTCTCCTCATCCTTAAGGAGATAGGTATGGATTTTCGCCAAGTGCCACGTCAGTGAAAAATCGCAATGAAACAAGGGGGAAAGCTCTTTTCATCGAACCGTGAATTCAAGTCTCAGTGTAAAAGAATATGATGGAGAGAAAAAGCTGTACTATATTCTCCTCTGTATTCCTGTATTTGGTCTGAGGGATCAACTGAGTGTGAGATAAAATGGGCTGAGGCACTTTTAACGTGTCAATAACCTGCGTACGTTTAAGAATACCATCCACTTCTTCAACAACTTTTCTCTCAAAATAAATCCTCCGCGTTTGAGGATTGTGTGTTGCAGGGAAATTGACGTGGGGGAACATTTTTCACCGTCGTAATCTTCACGGTTGTACACGAAAATTTATCCAAAAGTATTTCACCCCCACGTTTCCCTATTCGAGATGTTTTTATTTTTATTTTTCGTCCCTTTCGGACACGTCTTCATCCTCTTGTTGAGGAGACGAATCTCATCTGAATTACGAAAACGAATGCGAAAGTAACTTTTTGGCATCGGTGATATTCCCAGCACTGTATTCTTTTATTTGGTCTAGAGGACCAACTGACTATGAGATAAAATGGGTTGAGGCACTTTCAACGTGTCAATAACCTGGGTTACTTCTTCAGCGACGTTTCCTTCAAAATAAATCCTTCCCCTTTTTATGATTGTGTGTTGAAGCGAAATTGACGTGAGGAAACATTTTTCGCGTTTCTTTATTCGAGATATATTTGTTATATTTTTATTCCTCTTTCTTCTCTGACACATCTTCATTCTCTCGAACTGAAAAGTCTCATCTACTAATTTTCACGCGGAATTGTTTCACATTTGTGATACACTCACCCCTGCATTTTTATATTTAGTCTAAAGGACCAACTGACTATAAAATAAAATGCGTTGAGGCACTTTTAACGTGTCAATAACCTGCGGACGTTTAACAATACCATCCACATCTTCAGCAACGTTTCCTTCAAAATAAATCCTCCCCTTTTTTTATGATTGTGTGTTGAAGCGAAATTGACACGAGGAAACATTTTTCACCGTCGTAATCTTTACGGTTGTACACTACAATTTATCCAAAAGTATCTCCCCTGAGTTCCTTTCTTCGAGATATATTTATTATATTTTTATTCCCCTTCCTTCCCCGACACATCTTCATCCCCTCGTGGTGAAAAATCTCATCTACTAATTTTCTCGAGAAATTGTCTATTCCCCATTTCTCTGTACTCACCCCCGCATTCTTATTATTTGATCAAAAGGATCAACTGTGTAGGGGATAAAATGGGTTGAGGCACTTTTAATGTGCCAATACCCTGCGTAGGTTTGACAACACCCTCAACATCTTCAGCAACGTTTCCCTCAAAATAAATCCTCCCCTTTTTTATGATTGAGTGTTGAAGCGAAATTGACACGAGGAAATATTTTTCACCGCCGTAATCTTCACGGTTGCAACTAAAAATTTAACCAAAAGTACACTAAAATTTAACCAAAAGTATTTTGCCCAAGTTCCTTTATTCGAGATGTATTTATTATATTTTAATTCCTCTTCCTTCCCTGACACATCTTCATCCTCTCGAAGTGAAAAACCTCATCTATAGTCAGACTAAAATTTATTTTCCCTTTGAAAAGTGGTGTTTCAGTTGTCTTCATTAAGAAATCAACAATTCAACAATGGAATTAATTTAATTCGACTATTTAATTGGACTATACTAATTTTCTCGCAAAATTGTCTATTTTCCAATTATCACTCCAATTATTACTCACCCCCGCATTTTCATTATTTGATCAACAGGACCAACTGTGCAGGCGATAAAATGGGTTGAGACCCTTTTAACGTGTTAATACCCTGCGTACGTTTGACAACACCCTCAACATAAATCCTCCTCATTCTTATGATTGTGTTTCGAAGCGAAATTGACACGAGGAAACATTTTTCACTGTCGTAATCTTTACGGTTGTACACTACAATTTATCCAAAAGTATTTCCCCCAAGTTTCTTTATTCGAGATGTATTTATTATATTTTAATTCCTCTTCCTTCCCTGACACATCTTCAGCCTCTCGAAGTGAAAAACCTCATCTATAGTCAGACTAAAATTTTCTTTTCCCTTTCCAAAATCGTATTTCAATTGTCTTCATTGAGAAATCAAAATTTCGTTAATGGAAATCACAGAAAACTGTGGCCTGAGATTACGTTTCTGATAGAAGAGAAAATTTAGTTGGACTATACTAATTTTCGCGAAATGGTTTATTCCCCATTTGTGTGTACTCACCCGGGCATTCTCATTATTTGATCAAAAGGACCAACTGTGCAGGCGATAAAATGACTTGAGACACTTTTAATGTGTCAATACGGTGCGTACGTTTGACAACACCCTCAACATCTTCTGTAACGTTTCCCTCAAAATAAATCCTCCCCATTTTTATGATTGTGTTTCGAAGCGAAAGTGATACGAGGAAACATTTTTCACCGTCGTAATCTTGACGGTTGTACACTACTATTTATCCAAAAGTATTTCCCCCAAGTTCCTTTATTCGAGATGTATTTATTATATTTTAATTCCTCTTCCTTCCCTGACACATTTTCAGCCTCTCGAAGTGAAAAACCTCATCTATAGTAGGACTAAAATTTATCTATGAGAAATCAAAATTTCGACAATGGAAATCCCGGGAACCTGTGGCCTGAGATTACGTGTCTGATAGAAGAGAAAATTTAGTTCGACTATACTAATTTTCGCGAAATGGTCTATTCCCCATTTGTGTGTACTCACCCCCGCATTCTCATTATTTGATCAAAAGGACCAACTGTGCAGGCGATAAAATGACTTGAGACACTTTTAATGTGTCAATACGGTGCATACGTTTGACAACACCCTCAACATCTTCAGCAACGTTTCCCTCAAAATAAATCCTCCCCATTTTTATGATTGTGTTTCGAAGCGAGATTGACACGAGGAAACATTTTTCACCGTCGTAATCTTCTCGGTTGTACACTAAAATTTATCCAAAACTTTTTCCCCCTCAGTTTCTTCATTCTCTTCTCCAATCGAGATATATCTATTTTCATTCCTCTTACCTTTCTCTATTTTTTCCCTCTCTTTTCTCTTTCTCAGAGAGGGAGGGGGGCACTCTACGGCCCTCGAGTGCCTGTGACGTCGAGTACTACGGTCTGAGCTCACCAAAGGAAGGCTGGGTGGTGCACCCTATTTCCAGGCTGTTCACCCTGCAAGGCTCCGTCAAGTGCAAACACCACTTCATTCCAGCCGCTAACCAATCGGCGATTCTCACGGTACCGTATAACCATAAACTACCGAGAATCCCTCGAGAAGTGATAATTGTCTTTGGGGCACTTGAAATCCTGCTGACAGGCTTTCTTATCGATGATTTAATATTTCAAGGTGGAGAATGACAGTGCCAAACGGGCAGCCAGCAATCTCTGCGTTACGCTTTGCGGAGACAGTGGGTGCAGGTGCATGAGTGACAGACCTCTGGATACCATTGATTATCTGCAAGTTGGGTCGGAACCTGGACACATCATTATGTGCCTCTGTGGGGATTACCAGGTGATTGGAGGACATTTTTTAAAAGCAATTTCTGGAAATTATTTGTTTACTTTGTGATTACTTTGTAATTATTGAAAATCATTTATTTACTGTATAATTAGTTTGTGATTATGCTTTCTTCAAAGGTTAATTGATGGTATTTATTATTTCATTTGTATATGCAGAATTAAAAAATTGATTTCAACCCAGAAAATAAAATTTTCCAATGCGTAAAACATTTGAATTTTTTATTTATAAAAATAATTTTTTTATAATTTCAGTAGAATTGTGTGATGAACATGGGGCCAAGAATTTCCCCCAAGTTCTGTTATTTGAGACATATTTATTTCTATTTTTCATCTTCATCCTCTCGAGATAAAAAATGTCATCTACTAGTTTTCTTGCGAAATTAACTATTTCACATTTGTGATAGATTCATCCCTGCATTCTTAGATTTGATTCAGAGAACCAATTGAGTATGCGATAAAATGGGTTGAAGCACTTTTAACGTGTCAGTGACATCCATTATTTCATTTGTCAATTTGCGGAATTAAAAAAAATTATTTCAACCCAAAAAATAAAGTTTTCCGAAGCGTGAGCCCTTTGAATTAGCTATTTATGAAGAGGATTTTTTTCTGTAATTCCAGTAGAACTATAATGTGACAAAAATTTCCAAAAAGTCTATCAAAAATTTCAAACACAATATTTTCACACGGTAATTCACTAAAATTTATCCAAAAGTATTTCCCCTAATTTTTTTCATTCAAGACCTATTTATTTCTATTCCTCTGCCTTTTCCGACATATCTTCATCCTTTCGCGGTAAAAAATCTCAACCAATTTTGTCGCGAAATTAACTATTTCACATTTGAGAGCCATTCACCCCTGCATTCACATCTATTATTTCATTTGTAAATGTGCAGAATTGAAAAAAAAATTGATTTCCTCCGAAAAAATAAAGTTTTCCAATTTATTTATAAATTACTGTGAGAGATTTTTTGAAACCTAAGTAACAGATTCATTTGAATTTTCAATATTCGGAACTTGAATTCAATTTCAGACTAAATTGCTCATAGAATTTCTGATTTATCTTGGAAATTCAATAAAATTAAGTTTTTCATGATAAGTGATCATTGAATTTTCAACGACAATTGGGATTTTCACACCTATCGCGAAAATTTAGCATTACATTTATTTGAAATTTCAAAAGATTAAAAATTCAGAAGAAAAATGGCCTGAATTTTCACGATTTTCAGTAACTTTCATGGTCGTATGTACCTGAGAAATCAAATTTAATTGAATATTCAAGAAAATTGACTGACTTATCAATAACAAAATCAACCTAAATTCCATGTAAATTATTCGTTGTTAAAAATTTCACCATTTTTTACTTGAAATTTCAAGAGTAATTTTCTAACAGTGAATCCTTTTTTGCGTCATTCCAATAAAACGACAACACGATAAAAATTTCCAAAAAGTCAGCCGGAATAAAAATTCATGTTCTCAATTTTCCACGAAATTCACCTCTCCATCAAATTTCCTCGTCCCCCAAGCGCAGACCATTGACTGGGATATTTTCCAGAATTGGCTACCCCTGAAAATCCGAAGTTGGACACCCCTCTATATCGAGTGGTCTCGCTCATCAAGATCAGGCTTGGGTTTCAAAGCCAACTACAAATTTGCTGAGAGTGCTTACTGCGGCGATCATTCGACGCGAAAACCGGAGGGTATGATACGCGCCGAGGATCTCAGTGTACCCGGTATCTCGAGTCTCAATCAGTACTATCAACAAAAGTGCATGTGGATATTGGATTCGTCAATCGACAGACAGCTCATCATCGAGGTTGAATCATTCCAGGACAGTGAGTATTTACTTGAATAAATAGCCACACCACGATAGTGTGTCAATTCATCATGAATCGCTGAGTCTTCCCATTGAGTAAATAAACGATACTATTTCCGGGAATAATTTGGCTGCGTTACGTATAAATTCGTCCAATAATCCCGGCAAATTCAACGATAAACTCCCCAGCATTTTGGTGGGGTAAACAATTTATCGAAACGTTATCTCAAATTCACGAAAACGAGATTGGGCAAAACGTTTATTATTCAGGGGGGTGGTGGGCCCAGGAGTGGAGACCTGTGTGTGTGCATCCCCCACTGAATGTGTAGGGGGGATCAACCGTTAACGCTACATGTATGCAGTGTATAAACTATATAGGTTGACATAGCAAACGATACGGTACGAATAAATATACTGTCGTTCATTCCACTGCCAGGGGTTTTCCCTCGGAACAACCAATTAAGGGTGGGCGTCGGCAATTAATTGCTACCGACAGTCGGGGATAGATAACGAAACGACCAGCAAGAATGAGGAAATAAGAGAAAATGTGGAAAAAGGAGTCCTACGAGTATCGAGATACGGGAGATTGATTCATGGGATATGGGCAATGTTAACTGGAGATTTTTAACTTTAATTGAATTTGGAAAATTCATTGTGAGATCATAGTCATGGAAATGTTTACAATTTATGGAGGGAAATAAAAACACATTTATTTATTTGTGTATTTAGTTGTTTATGGAAGAACCGACAGCCGAAGCCAATAAGAGGTTCAAGAAGATACATGCATCGGTTGAAACAATGAGTCAAAGATCTTATATAAGCGCTTTTTTTTTTATTTGAAGCATTCAAACCATTTGGTTTATTCTGCTAAAAAAAAAGATTTACAAAAATACAAAATATTCAATTACATAACAATACACCTTATATATAGTTAACATTTTTACAAAGTTCTTCAGTCGTTATTACAATTTTCATGTTTTTTTCAAATGTTTAATCCACTGGAGGTCAAGGAGGAATCAATGTGTAACAGGATTTTCCTGTTCAAATTTCTCAGGAATACGCTGATTTTATATAAGCGCTTTAATAGTCATCTTCATTAACACATAAAATAATAAAAATTGAACTCTATTTACGTTTGTGTTAATTATTATTTCTGCTGTAATCTTGAGGCGATTGAAGTAGTATTGATGGCGAAAATAAAATGATCTACATTGGCAGATTGACACAATTAAAACTGATCTTAAATTATCGAAAATAATTGACACAATTTCGTAATACGGGAAGTAAAAAATAAATCGAATGATATTGTACATTAATAGAATTACAGTTCAACGGGAGCAAACTTAACTTTATATTTACATTCCCAAAATCGTTATGACATCTGATGACTATCATTTTACGTAATGAGAGGGCTCAACAGCCACGAGAGATTGTAAAATTCCACTTCTCTATTCAACAAATTCTCCCCCGATCCCTAAAATATTTTCTCCCATTCTTTCGTGTCACTCTAGTGACATGTATTATATTTTATGAAAGACGTTAATACAACTCTGGATACTGTACATATGAAACAGAAGCTCAAAAGGTATGAGACAACATTGATGGGATATTGGCATGACATTGAATCCTCATTTATCATTGTAATTTCATTTGCTCCCGTCCAGTTGTTCCCCAGATTTTGTTCTCATCCTCAATCAAATAATCAACAACTATTTTATCATAACAATGACTCTCAATGATTCTCTAGAAAATCACATAGTAAACAAATTCATTAAAAAAAATGTTAAATCCTCCCTGAATGATATTTTCTAAAATACCTTCGGTATAAAAATCAATGAAATTCCATAGAAAATACACCCTTCAATTTCCAGGACCCTGTACAGCCTGGAACTTGACGATACACGAGTACAAGAAGACCGGTGATCCCATTGGCCAGAGACTGCACACATTCTGCTCACGCGATAGGCATAAAAATTTCACCCTCCCCTGGAAAATGAACACCGCAGTTGTCAGGTATAAAATGCGATTTCTCCCTTCGTCTTATCATCTTTGAAATTGAAATAAAAAAAATTTTCTCGAGAAAACTTGAAGCTCTCTCACACTCTGACACAGATTGCAAGCGCTCGGCAGAACGGCGCCTCAGTACGTGATGAAATGGCGAAGTGACACAGTTGTGGCGAATACACGAAAAAGTGGCCCCTCGCCAGCACCAAATTACGTATCCGGCACGTCAGTGGCGGTACTCGTTAATCATCACTCCTTCCCTCTGCTTTTGTCAACCTCGTTGTTATTATTTTTATCGTGTTATGACAATGTCTGAATTATCGTGGGGTGTCTAGTGTACATAGGGGAATTTCTCTTGCCTGCGAATAGGGGAAAGAATTAACGAGTGGACAATTTTATCGAATCAATTCATTGAATTACTGTAAATAATATAAATAAGGAGGTAGGGAAGTTTTAATTGACAGTGCTGGCATTAATTTCTTGTATATAAAATGTAGATTAATAGAATTTGTACAGAATACATTGAATTTAAATAATGGGTAATGTAGGGTGATGGAGAAAAGTAATGAGAAAATTTATAATCGGGGGTGTAAGGCTAGAGAAACGACGAATTTTGGCGAACGAGCTTGGGGTGCCTCTGCGCCACAATTTGCTTACGAGGAACATCAGTTATTCCAATGCAATCCGAATGAAATGAAAGTCTGCCAAAAAGGTGCGCTGAAAGTCCACAATTCAAGAAAATTCCAGACCACACGCACGAAAAAATTTAATAGAAAAACCTATCGAATTCGTTAGAAAATTCTATTGAATTTCTATTCAACTTTCTATTAGTTTTTGACTGATTCTATTGACATGTTCAATAGAAAATATTCAATAGAAAAAGTCAACAGAATTCGATTTTTCTATATATTTTATTCTTTTCATATATTTTCTATAGAATTTGCTCGACTCAAATTTTCCTAGTTTTTTTCATTCTATTTTTCTGTTCTTCTCATCAAGAAAATCAAACGAAAAAACTTCGAAAATTTGAGCCAAGGAAATTCTGTAGAAAAAATCTCAATAGAATAAGTTCCATAGAAAAATTGAATTCTATTGACGTTTTCTACTAAATATTTTCTATTGAACATTTCAATAGAATCGGCCAAAAACTAATAGAACAGTTCAATAGAAATTCAATAGAATTTTCTAACGAATTCGATAGGTTTTTCTATTAAATTTTTTCGTCCGTGCATTTCACCTTTTTGGGGGGTCATTAGCAGTGATGATTCAACTCCCGCCGCAAACAATGTAATTTGAATTAATAAAGTCCTGGAGTTAAATAGACTGATGTCCCTGTTATCTGCTATGCAGTCGTCTACGAGGGATTTCATAGAAAAATCTGGGGAATTCACGAAAAATTCTATTGGAAGTTTCTGTTAGTTTTTGATCAATTCTGCAGAATTTGAAAAAAAAAAAAACAAAATATATAGAATTAAATTTTTTGTACAACTTACTGGGGCATTTTCTGTAGAAATTCTTTTGCTCAAATTTTGTTTTGTTTGATTTTTTTAAAGAATTAGAAGAAAAATAGAGCGAAGAAATAGCAGTTCAATAGAAATTCTGTAGAATTACTTATTGAATTCACCAAGTTTTTCTATGAAATTAATTTCGTACGTATCCATCGATGATTGATCAGAGATAAAGAATTAACAGAAAAATCTATCGAATTAGTTAGAAAATTTTATTGGATTTCTATTGAACTTTTAATAGAAAAAGTCAATATAATAAGATTTTTCTATATAACGTCTATTGAGACATTTTCTATAGAATTACCTCGGCTCAAATTTTCCAAGTTTTTTGTTGAATTTTCTTGCTGAGAAGAATATAAAAATAGAATGAAAACCAATTTAGAAAATTTCAGCCGAGTAAATTCTATAGAGAATATTTCAAGCGAATGAGTGATATAGAAAAATCAAATTCTATTGACTTTTCCGAAATCCAACACAAACTTCTAACGAATTCGCAAAGTTTTTCTTTAAATTTTTTCGTGCCCGATTGGATGAAAAAATTCATCGATCATCGCCGGAAATCAATGGGGGAAGGAAGAAGAGATGTCGAGAAATACGGAATAGTAGATTCTCACTATTACATGTACGTATTAATGAGTACAGGAAACCGAAAAAAAATCCACGACAGACTACTAGTGAGTACTGACCGATCGATTAAAAGGTGACGGTGGAGATACGAGGCTGAAGCTTCCATAAACCTAAAGCTATTTTTTATGATCATTTAATTTATCCTCTTTTTCATATTTTTTATGGTGAAAATGCTATGAAATGTTTTATTATCAACCGATGTATACATATAGATAGTGGCTTCATAAACTTTTAGAGCACCATTTTCATCAAAGTACTCTTCAGCTCTTTATACATTTTCACAAGAGGCGATTTTAATAGACATATCAGCACTGATAGAGATGAATGAGTTTTTCAATGATCGAACAGTTATTTATTCGAAAAAAAGGTGCTCACGAACCGATTCACTGGAATTGAGATGATTTTTTAACGAATGGAGAGGAAGAGGATTTGAAAATTTGTCTCGTTCCCAAACCGTCCAGAATAACAATGGAGAATATTGACACAATTTGATAAAGAAATGAATATTTATATTTACGTGTGTTTTGACCTCGTCACAACAATGATGAAAGTCTACAGGTAATTTTATTGTTCACGTCGAATTGTTCGATGCTGATGCAGAAAGATATGTGAGATATAATTGAAAGAGAATTTGTTTTGTTTGTCATCTAAACATCGAAATTGATGAATAAACCACAGCCTCCAGATAGCCGGAATTTTAGATCGATGCAATCTAGAAAGCATTCAGCTCTCGGTTAAATGCTTTTTAAATTGGGTAAAAGAGAAATAAAAATCTAAATAGAATTCGAGAGAGAGGGAGAGAGAACGAGAGAATTGCGTATGAATTGAGGGTACTACATGTTACATGTATTAGTCGTGTATATTTAAGTAAACAATAGTCAATTGTTTTGCATAAAATATTAATAAAAATGGAATGACAACAGTGATATCTTGTTAATTGTGTTTATTAATGAGTCAACTGGTAATATAAAACAATTCATGTTTATTGAAACATAACACATTACAGGTATTTTACACATCTTTATTAACACATCAAATAAAAATTGAACTCTTTATTCACGTTTGTGTTAATTATTATTTCTGCTGTAATCCTGAGACAATTGAAGTAGTATTGATGGCGAAAATAAAATGATCTACATTGGCAGATTGACACTATTAAAATTGATCTTAAATTATCGAAAATAATTGGCACAATTTCGTAATACAGGAAGTAAAAAATAAATCGAATGATATTGTACATTAATAGAATTACAGTTCAACGAGAGCAAACTTAACTTTATATT
This sequence comes from Diachasma alloeum, assembly GCF_001412515.2. Lineage (NCBI taxonomy): Eukaryota > Metazoa > Arthropoda > Insecta > Hymenoptera > Braconidae > Diachasma > Diachasma alloeum. The sequence goes on from NW_021680503.1 coordinate 724,303, forward strand.
TACATTCCCAAAATCGTTATGACATCTGATGACTATTATTTTACGTAATGAGAGGGCTCAACAGCCACGAGAGATTGTAAAATTCCACTTCTCTATTCAACAAATTCTCCCCCGATCCCTAAAATATTTTCTCCCATTTTTTCGTGTCACTCTAGTAACATGTATTATATTTTATGAAAGACGTTAATACAACTCTGGATACTGTACATATAAAAAAAAAGCTCAAAAGGTATAAGACAACATTGATGGGATATTGGCATGACATTAAATCCTCCTTTATCATTGTAATTTCATTTGCTCCCGTCCAGTTGTTCCCCAGATTTGGTTTTCATCCTCAAACAAATAATCAACAACTATTTTATCATAACCGAAATAATCTAACAATTTCCTCGTGCTTTGCACAGGATATGCCAATGATTGTCTAGTAAATCACATAGTAAATAAATTCATTTAAAAAAATGGTAAATCCTCCTTGAATGATATTTTCTAAAATACCTTCGACATTGAAATCAATGAAATTCCATAAAAAATACATCGAAGAGTAGTATCTCTAATTAATGAGCATTTGTTACATAATTTTCATTATGATCGTATCACTTTCAATCGATAAAACGTTCATATTCCCTAATTATTACGTTATTATGACTGACACAATCGAGACGCTATTGGAAATTCTAAAACTCTTGTAATCGGATAGTGTATTGTTCACAGAGTACATTGACTTTCTACTTGACAACAATCATGGTAATAAGAAAAATCGATATGGGTTGAAACTCCACAGATATGTTTCCGATTGAAAAAAAAATTAATGACGAACAATTGTTACTATCCGCTGATATGAATCGTTTCGAGACACTTATTGGAGAGATAGCTACTTCATAAATTCTTTTATGCATAATGATCCCACATTGTCAGACTGAGATTGAGCCCAAATAATCTCTTATTTATAATCATTTCTTTTGTTTACGAGGGTGGATTGTGGAGGAAGGCAGATGCTGAGTTAAGGAGTCCAAGTCTCTGCTTCTGCTTACGTTGCTCCGTCATCTTGAAATAAAAAATAACATTTTTTAAATATTCTCATCACATAAATAAATAAGGAAAATTGTTTGAGTTTCAAAAACACTATTTTCGTCAATGAAATGGACTTTTTGTAAAATTTTGAATATTAACTAATTTGGAAATAATTGTAATGTTCAAATTATTTTAGGAGAAAATGAATTTTTCATTTCTCTCAGATTAAATCATAAAATCATTGCATTCAGCAAAAAAAATACCAAAATATAAACTAATATGACAAATTTTCATATTCCTTCTTCTTAACTTATTCTCTAATATATCAACATATCAAATTTTACATTCAACATTAAAAGATTTAAAGTAAAAGATATAATGTCAAATTTTCTTCCCATCACACATCAATCACTAATCACCCTGCCCCGACATAAATTAAATTCATCTGATCCCCCCCAGATATCCCCTGATAAATTTCGCTAATTATCAATATACATCTCCCCCTACCTGATCCCGAAGTTCGGTAAGTTGTTGTGACAGGCACTTAACCAACAGCTGAGTCGACTCCAACTGAGACTGAAGACTCCGCAATTCCACTTGCTCCCCCTCGCCCTCATCAGCGGCCAGTGATTTAGCACGTAGCCTTGGAAACCAGTCGAGATTGCGATCCTGTTGAAGTACATAGAGCTTAGAATTAATAACCACTGCCAATGGGCCAGTGAATCCAAAGCCCTACGAACTAATACCTTGACCATGGCGTACACGTACGACTCGGGACCGGTAAATTCCGTTGGATCCTTCACCTTAACAAGAACAATGAAGTAGAGATAGTGCCACATATTGTGCTCGTGTTTGATATGCTCCTCGAATGACACAGTTTTATTATCGAATGCCGATCTATTAAGTCCACAAATGAAGCACGTGTTCTTGAGAATCAGCTCCTTCTGCTGCTTCTCAGACCTCAGATCGGCAAAGGTATCGATTATCACACCAAAAATAAGATTGAGAACAATAATGATAACAACGAAGAAGAACAGAAGATCGTAAACAACTCTGGCTACGAACAGTGGTTCAGTGCTCGAGGGGGCCCTCAGGACATCTCCAATGCCCCCTCCATTCCTCAGTCCCTGATTCAGAGTGGTAACAATGCACATGACTAAGGAATCACATGCCCGCTCCTTCATCTCCCCTCCGACGCTCACCAACTCCGCGGATTCCTTCATCTCCTGGACGTATCTCGAGAGCGTCTCCGTAGCCTCGCAATTATCACCCGCCTCGCAGGTGCCCTTACCCTGGACCTGGGAGACTATCTCCTCGTCCACGCTGACTAGAAAATCGTCCTTGAAGAACATGTACCTGTGGGAGGCACAGCAGTTAAGGCGAGGCTGATTTTTTTTTAATCCGCAGGGTTTTATGTATAGATCAACTTTTCTAGATAACATTTTGCGTTCTGAAAGGTGCGTGTAAGGAAAAATCTTTGGGGATCTCAGGGGCCTTTGAATTCCCCCCAAGAAATAATTATCCCTCAAGCTCTCAAGCATATTAGAAATTATCTAATGGCGTAGTCTCGGTCCGGAGGAGCGAACTCCCCAAAATGAAAATAATTCGATTACATACTTTCCTGAGAACTCTTCGCCTTCCTGACGCACGCAATGCAATGCACACCCTTACCTTTTTGTTGTCAAGTGTGCTCGTGCTTGATTTAACTTAAACTCGATTTTTGGGAAGAGGGAATAATTCAGCAAAAATGGAGAGAAGAGTATCGGGTGACTAGAAATATCTATATTCTAGGGAACTTGTAATAAATGACTTGAGAAGAATAAAATAAAATCAAGAGATGCGGGTCGTCACCCAAAATAATAATAACTGAGGAAACTAGAAAGAAAATAATACTGTTGTTGAATATAAAATATCGAAAATAGAGAAAATAACAATTTCTAGAGAATTTCGGTCCATAAAGGCCACGAGGGCAAGATTATGGGTCATGAGGGTCAGATTAAGGGTCACAGGGATTAGATGAAGAGTCACGAGTGTCATAATAAGGGTCATGAGGGCCACAGTAAAAGTTACGAGGGTCAGAATATGAAAGAAAAATAAGAATCGAAAATAGAGAAAATAATAATAACGATTTCCGGAGAATTCCGGTCCATAAAGGTCACGAGGGTTAGATTAAGGGTCATGAGAGTCCGAATAAGGATCACAAGGGTCTGATTAAGGGTCACAGGGGTTGAATTAACTATCATGAGAGTCAGAATAAGATTCACGAGGGTCAGATTAAGGGTCACAGGAGTAAGATTAAGGGTCATGAGGGTCAGAATAAGAGGTACGAGGTTCATAATGAGGGTCATGAAGGCCACAATAAAGGTTACGAGGATTACGAGTCAGAATATGAAATATCGAGAGACCAATAAGAATCGAAAGTAGAGAAAATAATAACAATTTCGGAGAAATCCGGTCCATAAAGGTGACGAGGGTTAGATGAAGGGTCATGAGGGTTAGAATAAGGGTTACGAGGATCATAATAAGGTTCATGGGGAACACAATAAAGGTTACAAGCGTCAGAATAAGGGTTATGAGGGTCAGGATAAGGGTTACGAGGATCAGAATAAGGGTCATGAGGTTCAGAATAAGGGTTACGAGGGTCAGAATAAGGATCCCGAGGGTCAGCTTAAGTGTCAAGTTAATGGTCATACGGGTCAGATTAAGGTTCACGAGGGGTTGCGAGGGTCAGATTAAGGGTCAGAATAAGGATGGAATAAAGAAGGAGGGTCAGATAGGCGTCATATGTGGGTCTCACGGGGGTTGTGAGGGTCAGAATAAGGATGGAATAAGGAAGGAGGGTCAGATGGGCGTCATATGTGGGTCACACGGGGATTGTCCACCCTACTCTTAAACAAAACGATCAACATGAATCCTACATACCCAATTATCGAGAACATGTACACGAGGATGAGTGCGAGAACGGCCGTCAGTATGATAGACCTCCCATTCCTCGTGACCGATCTGATGACATTGAGGAGAGTCTCCTCGCGGTAGACAACGTCGAACAGCAGAACGGAATAGAAGAACGGATGCATGCATATCCCGAGGACGCAGAACATGAGGTACACCGCGTGGTACCACAGCTCCACGTTCGTTATTATCTGCTGGGCGCTCTTAGTCAGGGTTCCCTGATTACCGATGATGCTGATCATGTGGACAATCTTGAAGACGATCGTGGTGAACCCGAGGAGCATCAGAGTCGGTTCAGGACCGATCGAGAAAATCAGTCTGAGTATTGTGGATGCCGCGAGGGTTCGAATCCCCGTGACTCTGGGGAGGGTCAGGACTATTGCGCCCGAGGACAGCATCACCGTCCAGATGAGTCCCGACAGCTGTGGAATTATCAACTTAGGCACATTGTCGACGAAGGGGTAGAAGAAAGCTACAATGAGATTGATCAGCACTGCGCAGTTGAAGAGGAGATTGCTCCAGAGGGACATGTAGCTGCTCATCCAGAAGAGCATCGGCTGCCCTCGAAGCTTCTTCTGCCACTTCATCTCATTGAACATGTCCTCGGTTCTCTCGAAGAAGTCCGACACCTTGGACCCCTGATCGTCGCGTTCCGCCGTGTGCAGGACCTTCATCTTCGTGTCGAGGGTTATCAGCTCGCAAATCTCGGGGATGGGGAAGACGATTTGCTCGAGGGTCCTGTCGTGCCGGACTATCTCGATCTGCGCTGTGTGGGTCGCGTAGTACTTGAGGGCTTTATTGATCTTGGGATCTGCGTTGTTCAACTCTGAGGGCCTCAGCATGGTCGCCAGCTCCTTGTTGTGGTGGGCCAGCTGGTGGCACAGGATGTAGATATTGTGGCCCACTTCCTTCGGCGACACCCCCTCGTCCCCGTCGGTGGAGGCGTCGTCCGCGTCGGGATCGTCGTCCAGACTCTCCTGGTGGAATGCCCTGCAGGCCACGTCTACAAGCTGCTTCGGGTTCATGTTGTAGAGGATTCTCTCGGCATTCTCGCTGTCCCCCCTGCTCTCCATGATCGCCAGCAGCAATTTACTCGCGTTGTTCTTCAATTCCAGGACCAGATCCATCCGCGTTTTGCCGAGGGGATTTATGTCGTTCAGGATCAGGGCGGTGATGATGTCGAGACCATTCGACTCGTGCGTGGCTATGCAGTTCTGGTTGTCGTGGCAGGGGCCCTGGCAGTACTCGGTCAGGGTCTCCAGCGTCTGATTAATGAGAGCCACGTTGTGCTCGTTGATGTACAGCCCCAGGAGGCCTAGACCACCGGTCGTAGAGCCGCAGATGCAGTCCAAAAACATGAGCGTTTCGGATACTAGATTGAAGTTCGTCTTGTTATTCTGGTTGCGGAGGTAGTTCTGCAGGTCTCGGTTGTGGTTCTCGCAGAGGAGCTGCAGGAATCGCAGGATCGGCTGCATCACCAGGACTTTGGCGCTCAGGAGGCCCTCGTCACGCTCGGAGCTCGCGTTCCCCCTGTGTCTGTCCAATTTCTCGGCCAACATGTCCTCCAGGGCGTAACCCAGGGCTGCGTTGCTCGATATGTCCTCCCCAGAGGCTAGTGTTCGGACGTTCGCGTAGGCCTGCGCCGTCGATGCCGCCGCCTGGTTCAGCTCCTCCCGGAGTTCTTCGGTTAACACGATCCCGTTGGGCTTCGTTGACAAACGCTTCTTCGAGATCTTCTCCAGTTCTTTGTTCTGCTCTTTGTCCTCGTGGGCTTTTGCCGCTATGTCAGACGTGTTCACCGTCACTGTCGCCTTTATCTCCTGCTGAGAGTCCTTCATCTTCTCGTTGAAGACCTTGAAGAAGGACTGACTCAAGTCGTCGCCCATCAGCTTCGAGTACACGCTCTTTTGGATTATCGGGTTGCCACCCTCCAGCAGGGCTATGCCCAGCTCCACTGCCTCGACGAAGATGCTGGGGGAGTGGACGCTCTTTATCACGAGCTCCACCACCAGGTCGGAGGCACCCTCGCGGTCCAGGTGGCTCTGGACCTCGTGCAGGGTGCGCCCCGCTCGGCTCAGGAGTTTCGCGCCTGGACCGTGGGTTATCGAGGTCGAGGAGAGGACCCCGATGTCCACGTGCTCGGCTTTCTGGAGGAAAGCTTTACCGAAGTAACGGATCAGCAGGTTGTTCCTCAGGGCCTCACCCTGTGGAAGAGAGCGCTCGGTTGGTGGAGGCTTGGGGGGAGCGATCGGCAACCATGTACCAATACTGAGTAGCAGGGGTGAATATTTCAGTGGCGAAGTGGTGAAAGGGGTTAAGTCGACTTATCTCCCAGTTGAATTTTTGGGAAATATTTCTGAATCTAAGGGAGATTAATTACATTTCTTGTACACGGAGAGAGATATTCAGTAAAAATTACGTATCTTTTCCGCTATTCCGGAGCGAAATGTGGTTGTAGGAAATTTTACGGAACTGTCACGGAATTTTTTCAGAGCGTTCCGTAATTTTTATCTGAATGAGACCGAACTGTAATTGTAGCAATCATAACTGAAAATCTCAAAATTAAATTAATCATGAGTTAAATTTGCCCCCTGAGACGACTGGAACTAATGAGGAATGAGCGTGACAGATTTGCGAGATACCGATAGTTATCGACTTTAAGGGTGACCGGAGTTTTTTTTCCCGAAAAAAATTCCTCGGAAAAAATTTCCCCGGAAAAAATTCTCCCGAACACAAATTTCCCCGGAAAATGTTTCCCCCAACAAAGATTGATTAGTATTTGAGGTATTTTGTGGGAGAATTTTATTCGGGGAAATTTTTTCCGGGGAAATTTTTGTTAGGGGAAATTTTTTCCGGAAAATTTTTGTTGGAGAAATCAATTCCGCAAACCACTTTAAGTGTATTTTCTTTTTAGAATAGGAATAACCTGTGGAAAATTGCGATATCGTCACTAAAATTTTCTCAGTCGATTCCGTAATCGGTGAGCGAATTGTGAGTTCTGCAATTTTTACTGAACATTTCTCCCCGTGTAGCACTCAATCCGCTCTACAAAAAAGATTTGTTTGAAACGCAGCAAATAAGTCATTATCTAAAGTTACCGGACTCAACGAAAAGTCTCAACCTACTTCGGGACCTTTCGGCTCGACGGGCAAATTACGAGGCAAGTGGCCAAATATGAAATTTCAGTAGTATCAATCTATTCCTCAAAGAGTATACACGGTTAGTCAGAGAGTCACCTATAGAGTACAGTATCAGAGTAACCGAGTATCGAGTACATCACCGAGTGTTATATTGACTCTAGCGCTCTGTGTAGCGTCTCTATTTCGTTCAATTATCAATTAATTCCGAGTTAACTATCAATCATTTTGAGTCAATCATCAAGTTTAATATCGAGAGAATATGTAGTGCAGTGTAAAGACTATTATCAAATTGACATTGAGACATTCACCAATTCGTGTATCCCTAAAATGAAGACGCGTGGCTTACGCCACAAATAAAGTACATCACCAGTGGTTTTGTAATGCACGGGTCTTTAATTTCACTCTTTCCATGTCATATGCCCCCAATCCGCCCTAATATTAGCCTCAATCTCTAACAAGGTTATAGCAAAAATTTTCATATCTTCCTTAGATTCCGAGATATTCATTGAAAACTGGTCAATAGTCAAAATTGACTTATACCGTTTTACCACTTCGTTACTGATTTGGTAAAGAATATTTTTAGTTTAGTCGAGTTGGGGGAGGAGCTCTGCATACGGAGAAATTAAGCTTTTGAATTAAATTAAAATCCTTATATACAATTTTTCCAGTCAACTCAATATATTTTTTTAAATTCATAGAGTTATTGATTTATTTACGTGGCAATGGGTAATTATCTGAAATGAATAAATCAATAAACGATCCATTTTATCCAAATGAAGAATTATTTATTCCAGAGATTAAACAATAAGTTAATTTTTAACTAGTGAAGTCTGGGTTTAGGTCACGAAACATTTGCTTCAGTTCATAGATTGTTATTCAATTCAAATAGACAATTTCTTCGGGTGTGTGCATTTTAATCAGTCAAAGGGGATATGTAGCAGAAAAATACAAATGTAAAAGAAGAAATAATGTAATTATCGAAGCGGGAATCTAATTCTTTACTTTCAATTTCAGTAGTAAAGTGATGAATAATTTCTCGCATTCTGTCAAAAATTGCATTATCAGTTAAAAAGATTTCAAAAGAAAATCCTCAAATACTTTCTCCCAAAATTTTTTCCGCGATAATTGCAACAAATAACAGCGTCGAAACTATCATCGTGTCTCACCACTCCACTTCTAATTCCAGATAAATATATCAAGATACAAAATATCAAATAATGCTAAAATACGAGGTGAGTATTGGTACATCCTGCCCCTCGGCTAATAAAAAAAAAATTAATGAAATATTAGATTCGATGAAATCAATAAAAGCGTTAATACCGTAATCTCGATTTACATAATAAAATTCAAGCGTGCACTACAGCTTCATGCCGACCAAGCCTAATGATAAAAATTGCCCCAAATAATCTCTACAGAATAGTCCTTCATAAACCAACAGATGAGATGACTATTCCATCTCACATCTATCAACCGTTCTCGTTCTATTATTTAAACTCATTTTGAGTCAACCAATCATCAATTTTTACCCGCTGCAGTTGAGTCATTTGATGAGTTTGTAACTGTTCATTAGTATCAGTTCCATGCCCCAAATCGTTTCCCCTGTCAGCATCCAATCCCGCTTCCACGACATCCTCAATTTCCTTAGCAGCATGAAAACACCTTTACCTACAGTTCTATTCTACGTAAAACCAATCTACTCACCAGAATTCCCAACACAAACATATCCACGATATTTTCATATCTGATTAAAATTCACGTATGAAAAATTCAATAGAAAACCTAGCGAATTTGCTAGAAGATTCTATTGAAATTCTACAAAAATTCTATGAGGTTTTTATAGGATTTCTATTGAAATCATGTAATTCTATTGAAAAATTCTATTTGTTTTTTGCGCTGATTCGATAAGACATTCGATAAGAAAACGGCAATAGATGTCGAATTTCTGTTCGAATTTTTCTCTTGAGATTTTTTCTATTTTAAATTATTGGGCACAAATTTTCCGCTGAATTTTGTTTTGCTTTGCATTACAGAATGCGAGTGACAGAATCCCAGGACCACATACTATGGCAATGTCCCCTTCTGAATCCGTAGAGATTAGAACTAACAGTCAAACTGAGATCATTGAAATATTTTTCTCCGTATTGGACTTTCCAGTTGATGGTGGCAACCTACTCGGAAGCTCTCACAGTGATGGACAAATTCTTCGGAAATGTAAGGTCCGCACATAAAAGGCGAAATGTATTTTTTAAAAACACTAAAAAGAAAATGTATGACACCCTATCGACAGCGTAAATAACCCTGTTATGGGATCTATACTATAAACTAATAAAAGAAAAAAAAATGCTTATACAATTTTTTTTTATCGTTATTTTACATCGCTTCGACCCGGTTAGGGTATGGGGTATCTTCCAGACGAATATGGATTTTTGGAGTGGGGGACAAGCATATGGGTGGGAATTACGTAGAGTGGGGGTACCCTGGGAAGGATAAACTTCTACTAGAAGGCCTATATACTGCGATGATGATCAAGACTTTAAATGGTTAGATCGCACCATTCTACCCGGTCGGGATTTGAACTCGGAACCTTTCGCATGTGAGGCAACGAACTTACCCACTGCACCAAGCCACCGGGATATTAAAAAAAAAAAAAAAAAAATCTCAAAAGAAAATTTTAAACAGAAATTCGAAATCTATTGACTTTTTGTTATCGAATATCCAATAGAATAAGCGCAGAAATAAAATAGAATTTTCCAATAGAATTCCAATAGAAATCCTATAAAAATCCTATAGAATTGCAATAGAATTTCCTAGCGAATTCGCTAGTTTTCTATTGAATTTTTTCATGCGTGTTCTCAATGTCAAGTATCTTGTTCTTTTTATTTTTGTTATCCTGACTCCACTAATTGATGTTTCAAAACAATTTCTAATCAATCTACTGAACTAAATGTGCGGTGTAACGAGTTGGGCACCCATAGAGCTTGTTAAAGTAGCATAAAGAAAGGAGCGTTCGTAAAGAATATTTTATTGCAGTTATTCTAACAATTATTCAGCGGCTGCTCCCAAGATGCTGTGAATTGCCGTAATCACTGATTCTCCATAAATTGTATTTTATCGGTTAATTATTGGTTTAATGAACGATATTTCGTGCAGATTGTACTGTATTTTAGTGCACAAACCTTCTCTCCGTATTCCGGATCTATAGCCATCATTTCACGAAGTGTTCTCAGGACTTTGACGCAAAGTTTCTCCTCAGTTTCCTCGAGAAGTTTCTCGGTGTGTTTTATTAATCTGGGGAGTGAAGAGGTCTTTTAGGCTCTTAGTTCAGGTTTTGGGGTCAATATTTTCATTTACCTTCTGATGAATCCGCCATTCTCACATCTCTTTCGGGCGTCGGTGCCCAGGGGAAAGAGCAATTCAGGGCGGTACAGGATGTCCACGAGGAGCGAGAGCTCTGACTGCACGAGGGGCTTTAATTGCTCTTCCAAGAGGGAAACAATGTCCTGGAGTCCCTCGATTATACTTCTGTCCAACCGCATCAACTGCTTCACATTGGGAATGATACCACGACCATCAGCCATTAGTTATGTTCAGGTCATGAATATTCGAGGGCAATTATTTTCGTGGAATCTCTTGATGTTTACGGGTTTGATATAGCTATAGGGGATTTTTCTACACTGTTAGAAAATTCACCTTGAAATTTCAAGTAGGGATAGACAATAATATTAGATTTTGACAATATTAAAAAGGGATTATCTCATTATATTGTTCAAGTTTAACTATATTTAACAAATTTAAAATATTGTAGAATTTATCAGCTAAATTTTTCGATTGACGGTGAATAAAGTATTTGATAATACTGAAATGTAATTTTTTAGTCAATAAGCTAATTCTAAATTTAGGTACTTGATTTTCGATTATCCAAATAATCGTCAATCTTCCTACCTAAATTATTGGTTGCTAGAATATTTCGAAATTTAAATGTACAAATTGATGGTTACTTTAATATTTAAAATTTTAAGATTTATGTTCAAAATTGACAACTTTACAATTTGACTGTAATTATGATTGATTGATATGCCTATCACTGATTCCAAGTAAAAAATCTTGAAATTTTTAACAACGAATAATGTACATGGAGTTTCCATTGATCTTGTTATTGATAAATCAGTCAATGTTTTTGAATATTCAATGAAATTTGATTCCTCATGTTCATACGACTATCAAAATTACTGAAAATCAAGAAAATTAAGGCAACTTTCTTCTCAATTTTCAATTTGTTGCTTAATTTGCGCGATAGGTTTGAAAATCCTAATTGTCATTGAAAATTCAATGATCGTACATAATGAAAAACCCAATTTTGTTGAATTTCTAAGATGAATCAGGAATTTCATGAGCAATTTAGTCTGAGATTAAATTTGACTTCAGAATATTGAAAATTGAAATTCAAAGTTTTTCTATTGAGACATTCTCTATAGCAATTTTCCAAGCTTTTCCACTCAATCTTGTTTTTCTTCTCATAAAAAAAGAACAAAAAAAACATTTAAAATCTGACTCGAGGAATTTCTATAGAAAAGATCTCAATAGAATAGGTTGCATAGAAGAATCGAAATCTCGTTTAAATTCATCTCATCAACTTGAATTAACGATTCAATTCGAAATTACTATTGGAATAAATTTTTATAGAACATTTACCTGACTCTGACTTCGTTCAATCTTCGGTTGCTTCGCTGCCTGCAGCCACTTCGTTGTCTGCCTGCTGAGCATGGCAGCTTTGTTGAACATCGTGGCCACCTGACACTCCAGGTCTGTTGGTATTGCAATGCCCCGTCCCTTCGCTAATCAATTGAACAAGTCCATTCAATCCCGACAGACATTTTTACTTTAGCAAAAACTAAATTTAAAATTGACCAGAGTTCCACGCACGAAAAGATTTGATTGAAAAACCTGGCAAATTCGTTAGAAAATTCTATTGGATTTTTATTGAACTTTCTGTTATTTTTTGGTCAATTCTACTGAAATGTTCAATAGAAAATATTCAATAGAAAAAATTGACAAAATTCAATTTTTCTATGTAAATAATTCTTTTCGGATATTTTCTATAGAATTTCCTCGGCTCAAAATTTGTAAGTTATTTTCATTCTATTTTTCTTTTCTTTTCATCAAGAAAATCAAAGAAAAAAACTTCGAAAATTTGAGCCGAAGAAATTCTGTAGAAAATATCTCAGTAGAATTAGTTATATAGAAAAATCTAATTCTACTGACTTTTTTATTGAATATTTTCTATTGAATATTTTAATAGAATCGGCCAAAAATGAATAGAAAGTTCAGTACAAATGCAACAGAATTTTCTAACGAATTCGCTAGGTTTTTCTATTAAATTTTTTCATCTGTGCCAGGCACAAAAGTACTTAATGCAAAAACCTGGCAAATTCGTTAGAAAATTCTATTGGCTTTCTATTGATTTTTCCATTAGTTTTTAACCAATTCTATTAAAATATTTAATAGAAAATATACAATAGAATTTAATTTTTCAGGTATTTTCTGTCGAATTTCTTCGGCTCAAATTTTCTGTTTTTTAAATTCTATTTTTCTCTCCTTCTCATAAAGAAAATCAAACAAAAAAAATTGCGCCAAGAAAATATTCTAGAAAATATCTCGATAGAGTAAGTTATATAGATAAATCGAATTCTTTTGACTTTTCCTAAAGAATATTTTCAATTCAATCCAAAAACTAATATAACGTTTAACATAAATCCAATAGAATTGTCTAGAAAATTCGCTAGATTTTTCTATTAAATTATTTCCTCCGTGTCGATATTTCGATTGAGTGAGCCACTCACCAACATCAGACAATGTCCTGATACAATTCTCGACATTGAATCTCTGCCCGGCATTGAGCCAGGCGCACTGCGACACCTCGAAGGCTGCATGAAGCAGCTGAACGAAAATCGGCTGTCTCGTCTGTTCAATTCAAGAGAACTCCATTAATAAACAGCCAAACAACATTAAAAATTGAACACTGATCATGTGGAGATAAAGTTCAAGTTAGTAGCGTGTCAGCCAATTGAGAAGATTAATCCCACGATGTATCATACATTATTAGCCAACTTTCAACAGTGATAGCAGACAAGTTAAATAAATTTTGATTAACACCGGGGATGGGAGACATTTTGATCGTTTTCATGCTCGTGTCAGTGGGCAAAACAATTTTGCGTGGTATCTTTTTGTGTACTTTTTCTTCTGTGAAATGTTTTCTCGTTTTTTCTTTCATTTTCTACTTACGGAGTCAGGGTCAATGTCGATGATCCTGTCGCACTCCTTCAGATTCCAAAACAGCCTGGCCTCGTGCAGGTGTTTCTATTAGTAAACCCAACCACCATACAGACCCAACGAATCAGAGCACCAATTGTATTTTTTTTCAATGTTCCGTTGAATCATATTAGCCAGCCGCAATACATGCCAAAAAATACAGATCATGCCGCTGCCAAAATCAGCAATTTCCAAGCACACGTCAAAAAATAGAAAATTTACGTACGAAAAATTTTTATCGAATCTAATGAATTCGCTAAATAATTCTATTGGATTTCTAATTAAGTTTTTGCCAGTTTTTTAACGATTCTATTGAAAAATTCACACAGATTTCCAATAGAGATGTTTAATAAAAGAATAGTCTATAACAAACATTTTTAAAACTATAGAGTGTGATTTTTCTGTACAACTTGTTCTATTGAGAGAGTTTCTACAGGAATTCCTCATTCCGGATTTTCTACATTTGTTCACACATGAAAAAAATCAATAGAAAACCTAGCGAATTCGCTAAAAAATTCTATTGTAATGCTACAGAAATGCTATCGGGTTTCTATAGGATTTCTATTGGAATTCAATTGAAAAATTCTACTTATTTTTTGTGCTGATTGGATATTCAATAAGAAGTCAATAGATTTCGAATTTCTGTTTGAATTTTTCTCTTAGTTTTTCTATTAGAGTTATTGGACACAAAATTTTCTAAGTTTTTTCCGCTGAATTTTATTTTGTTTTGCATTGTAGAATCCGACAAGAAAAAACTTAGAAAATTGATGTCTAAGCATTCTTATAGAAAAAATCTTAAGAGAAAAATTTAAACAGAAATTCGAAATCTATTGATTTTTTCTTATCGAATATCCAATAGAATCAGTGCAAAAAACTAATTGAATTTTTTAATAGAATTCCAATAGAAATCCTATAGAAACCCCATCGAATTCCTATACAATTACAATAGAATTTTCTAGATTTTCTATTGAATTTTTTCATACGCGTTTGTTCAATTCTCTTAATGAAAAAAAAGAAAAGGAAAAACAGAAAATTCATGTCGAGGAATTCCTAGAGAAAACGTCTCAATAAAAAACACCGAAATAAAAATATCGTAAATGTAAATGTGTAGCCTGCAGAATAAAAATCAATAAATTTTTATTTTTTTATACACATTTTTTCTATAGAAATTCCTCAGCTCTCATTTTTCACGTTTTGTTTAATTCTTTTCATAAAAAGAGAAGAAAAATAGATGAAAAAAACTTGAAAAATTCCCGTAGGAAATGTCTCAATAGAAATGTCTAAATAAAATTCTTTCCTGCGAGTTCCCTTCCCCTTTCCAAATAAACTATAATAATTCCAAGCAATGTAGCCATTAAATAGCTTACAGCGGCTAATTAAACTAGTCGACGTTTTTGACGTGTGCTTGCTCGACAGAAAACTTTAAATTATTCTCATGCAAAAGCCAGTGTAATAATGAATATCCATTACAGATCCCTGTGATTACCCAATTACTTTGAGAGAAAAAAAAATCAATCGATACTTTTAGCAATTTCGTGTATTTACATTTTCAACAATTTTCTATTTGTCTATTAATCTATTGCTTTCATTTTGTATCGGTTTACCTCCAGCTTAACGTGGTTTGATTGAAATGCAAAAGACAATGGAAGTATGTAATCTTTTGCATGAGTATGGGCGAATGATAGTTATTGTTTTTTGTTAACACTACACCGAAGGAGTTTGACGCATGCATCTCATCTCAATTTGGTTATTTCGCTATTTTAAGAGTCTCTGGGGTGGATTTCTGTGGCTCGACCACGTGTGGAACGAGCAGATGGTGTCAACAGACACATTTTTACTCATTTTTGTCATCATGAAACAATAATTATTGTAATAAATTTTTCCTCGCGATCGAATACGAAAAAAATTCATAGAAAAACCTAACGAATTTCATCGAAAATTCTATTTAATTTTTAGTGAATTTCTATTGGGAATTCTATTAGTTTTTGCCTGATTCTCTTGAAGAATTACAGTTTTACTGTGCATTTTCAATAGAATCGGCCAAAAACTAAGTGGAAGGTCAATCGAAATCAAAATTTTTTAGTGAATTCGCTGGGTTTTTCTATGAAATTTTTTCGTATCTAATATTTCCGACAAAGTGAAGTTGAATGAGACATATTTCGTCCGAAGTTACAATGTGACAACCACACCCTCATTGTTATTCTGTTCGAAAATTCATTTCTTGTGTTTGAGTTTTGAACAGCCGACACGACAAGTAAACAGCAATTTCGTTGAATCATTCATGCAAATTTGTCGAACCAAACATGTAGCTGTGTTACAAATACTTGGTTCTTGTTTTACATCAAACAAACATTTTCTAGTACCGAAATACTCTCGCTAGTGCTAGAAATATCAATTTTTGCCATTATTATCCTTCTTTCATGTTTTTTCAATAATTTTCTGAATCTTTCCATAATTTATTTACCCCCTTTTCAACCGTTTCCTATCCTTTGTTATCATTTATTCATAGAATTCAGAAGATTAAAAAGCCTTTCCGTCAATTTTTGAGACCTGCGCTAGAAAAATAGTGTCTGAAATTAAAATTCATTGTCCCCTTGGTTGAGATGTTTGCATCTCCAAATTCAAGTTCTTTTTAGAATCTTAAGACCCGGGTGGATTATCTTTCGAGCGTTATTTCGATTTTTTTCCCATCTACATAATGTAAAATATATCACAATTTCCGTTGAATTTTACATCACGCAGGAGTCCCTAAAAATTATAATTGTACAATGAAAAAAAGTAGAAAAAAAACTGAACATTTTCAAAGAGCGTTTTTAATAAAGATTAAGAAATAAGTCCGATAGAGAGGAAATAGTGAATGGATAATTTATCATGGTAACTAACTATCTGACAGCCATTGACTACTAGACAAATGACGACCTACGAGCCATTAGATACATCAAATTATTAATTTGCAATTTCTTTACCATTGGGTTCAGCTTTTTTTCAACGTTTTTTTCATTGCATTGGAGATCATTTCAGATCATCAAAATAAAAAAAACAACCAAGATCACGTTCGAAAAATAATCCACTTGGGCCTGAAATTGCTATTTTTAGGTCCATGTGACAATGAAAATTATTAAACATTATAAAAAATTCAGGCAAACTATTGAAAATTCAACTAAATGTGACGTTTAATTTCTTCAAAATGAAAAAAATAATTTTATTGGATTTCCAGACAAATAAGAAATTGTGATGTTTACTTTTTTCAAGATAAAAAAAATAATTTTATTGGATTTCCAGACAAATGAGAAATTGAATTAATTAAATTAAGTCTTAATCAATGATTTTTTGTTCAAACTTAGCATGTCTCATTTATTTAAATGAAATAGAAGTTCTCGACCATAAGTTTTCAAATTATTTAAATTCCTTCTGGTCATTTTGAGACCCGCAGCAGTAATCAAACGCAAAATACAACGCACCTCATCCGTTTAACATGACGTATTGTCTTCTAAATTCAAATAAAAATGCACCTGAAGAGGCATACTTCGTGCATTCAAAACGTAGTACAATTAAATTACTTTCATTTTCATGTTTCATTACTGCTATCTCATTTATTTTTTCCAAACACTACATTCATTCCTTCTCTGACCCATATACCTGACAAATGCCCTAAATCAAGACGTCTCCAAGCCACTAGTTTTCATTGTGGTAATCCCTCATTCCACCCTTCACCCCTGATCCCTTCAAATTTCTTCTTTTTCGTTCCACACGCGAGTTAAAAACCACAGCCCCGACCCCAGCCTTCAACACGTTAAACCCCGTCCCCCAATTAATCCATAACCGCTATAATTAATTCCAGAAGCGCAAAAACCAGAAAAAAGACACATACCTGAACAGTGGTGCTCTGGTCCGAGAACGGGCTGCTGAAGAAAGTGGTGATGATGTTCATAAGACAATTGGTGACATAATTCTCAAGCGCCACGTCCGCATGATTCCTGTCGTGCGTGGCAGTGGCGATGAGGCTCATATCAACAATAAACGACTTCTCGAAGAGTGACCACATGTGGTTGGACGTGTAGATCTCCTTCATCTCCACCTCTGTGTCGATATAGCAATGATTGAGAAAATTGATATAAGCTTCCTTGACTTCAGGGAGACAGTCGGGATGGGACACCATGGCGACGATGTCGTCCAGTGGCAGCAGACTGTGGCATTTAATCTCTGTATTGACGTTCTTTCCCATCGTGCAGCAGGCCAACAGCTTCACCAGCTCCACGTGGTACTTCAGGGGACTGCTCTCGTCCATCCTCAGCCTCTCCGACCTCATCATCTCCACGAAGTGATTGAAGGACGCTCGGTCGTTGTAAAAAACAAGGACATCCTCCCCAGCTTGCACCAGCTCCTGCATCACCATCTCCTGGCACTTTCTGATAAACTGATTCTCAGCTTTAACTATTGTCTGGAGGAACTTCAGGTACTGCACGTGCTTTCCATGGGTCTCGATGCAGTGGACGAAGTGCTGGATTACTTTGGCACTGACTTCGTTGCAGAGAGTCGAGTTGTCCTGGAAGATACTGCAGACTGTCTGCGCCTCGCGTATCCCAGGGTTCAGGAAGAGGTCCAGCTGCTTGTGGAGGAGAATCTGGTTCTGCTGATTTCCGAGGCAGAAGTTTTGGAGGAAATCGTGGGCCAGCCTCATCAGCTCGTTCATCCTGATGTCCTCTTTGGCGTCGAAGGGCACTTGGAGGAGGTCCAGGACGATTGTGTGGACACCCACGTTCCTCAGGAGCCTTTGCTCGTGTTTGCGAGGCTTCACGCCACCACCTGGGATGCTCTGAATGCAGAGCTTGTTCATGCGGATGAGGATCTGCTGAATTTTTCGGTACTCGTCTGCCTGGTCTGGGTGCAGGGGGGGACCCACGTCCAAGTCGATTGCTGAACCCTTTTTGTCGGAGGAGGATAATTGAGGGGCTGGCTTCCTCGGGGTCGCGCCCGCGTCCTCTTCGTCGTCCTTTGCACTTTTCTTCTTCTTTCCTGCACTGTGCTCTTCCGTGGATTTTGACTTGTACACCCATAATTCGGATTTTTCTACTGATTGGCGGAGCACGTCGAGATCTGATTTTATTTGCTTGTAGGACTCGACGTCACTGTCTGATACCAGCAGTTGAACCTGCAAGAGCACAAACGTATACATTCAAAAATTTTACATTCTTCTTTCTCAGATTAAATTGCTAGTCTTTTGGTTGTTGCTTTCAGAAGGTTTTTAGTATTATTATAAGTCAATATTCATTCATTTTATATTGTCAGTTTTATATGCTGAACTGTTTCATTAATTTATTTTCATTTAGTCACTTAAGTGTTCTTCGTTTATTTATGCATTTACTTTCATTTCTATATCATGAGTAAATTTTTTTCTCCAGTAAAAAAGTTGAGATATAACATCATGTATGAAAAAATTCAATGGAAAACCTTAGCGAATTCGATAGAAAATTCGGTTTGTTCAGCATTTCAACAGTTTTCGATTTTTCTGTTTAAATTGTTCTCTTGAAATTTTTTCTAGTAAAATTATTACCATGGATTTTCTACGTTTTTTTCGCTATATCTTGTTTTGCTTTGTATTACTGGATCCGAGCGAAAAAAACTTGGAAAATTCAGTATCGAAGTGGTAAAACGGTACAAGTCAATTTTGACTATTGACCAGTTTTCAATGAATATCTCTGAATCTAAGAAAGATGGAAAAATTTTTGTTATAACCTTTTTTGTAGAGCCGATTGAGAGCTACAACAAATGCAATTGCGAACATTTCACGATCTCTCTTAGATTCGGATATATTTTAAAAAAACACAAATAAATTTATGATTGCATAAATGCAACTGGGAGATAAGTCGACTTAAATCGTTTTACCACTTCGCTACTGAATTCATGCCCAAGTATTCTTATAGAAAAACTTTCAAGAGAATATTCATGCAGAAAAATCGAAACCTATTGGCATTTACCTATCATCTATCTCATAGATTCAACGCAAAAAATAAATAGAATTCTAACTAGAATTCCTTAGAATGTTAATAAAATCCAAATAGAATTTCTAGAGAATTCCAGCAGATTTTTTTAGCGAATTCGCTAAGGATTTTTATTCAATTTTTTCATACGTGAAAGATTTTCGTTTTTTTAAAGAAAAAATCTCTTTTGCTTTTTTTTGTGGAATCACTCATCTGGAAAATTTCACCTGTTTGAAAGCCTGGAGCACCTCTTGCCTCTGGCTGAAGTGTCTGAATAATAGATGAAGGGCTCCTGACACCAATGGAGGATAGTCATGCATCGCTAAGTGGAGGAGAACCCTCAGGAACGTTCTGCCACCCTGGCCGTCGAGATCCAGAGCCACGCACTCATCACTGCAATATTTATTTAATTTATTAATTCATTTATTCAGAAATAAATGTATTGGACTCTTTACAATTTTAACAAAAATTGCTCTACACTTTCAGTGCGCAACGATATTCTCAATTCTTCAATTATCAAAAATGTCGGTTTCCCCTGTTCACTGTTTTCGGAACGAATCAACGTCTCGTGACATTTTTAAGTGCCTTAATTACCTGCTGCCGAATATCCCCTCCGCCTGGTGCCCAATCGACTCGAGATCAATCCCCTTCTGTCCGAGATTGACGTCCCCCGAGGACTTCTCATTCTCATCGAATTCCTGCTTGAAGATGCTCAGAAGACAGGAGATCCTGTAGTCCAACCGCACGTCCAGAATGAACTGGAGTATTTCGATTATCTTTAATTTTGTGTCCATCACTAGGGGATATTCCTTCTTGGTGGAGGGCTTGGGTCGGGGAGAGGAACTCCCTGCTATCACCTGCCCTGCTGGCCCCAGGGTCAGAGATGTCATCACTGCGCCCATGTCTCCGATGCATCGCAGAACTCCACCTTCGGCTAATTCAGATTTTTATTTTTTAATTTGTAAATTTAGGTTCCCGCACAAAATTCTTTGGGAAACAATTCTTTGTAAAAAATTCCTTTAAAAAAATTCTTTCGGAAAAGATTCCTTCGGAAATAATTTTTTCATGCAATATTTCCTCCTGTAAAAATGCCTCATGCAATAATTCTTTCCCAGAACCATGTGATAAACGTGTTTTGGACAGCATAATCTCTCTGAAAATCCCTGCATATAAACGCCATTTTCCCCCACTTAATCTACTAATATACAGGTGTTATTTCTGTGAATAAGTATTTCCATAGTTTTTTTTCTCAAATTTTTTTTTCCAAAGTAATTATTTGTCAAGTAATTTGTTCCAAAATAATTTATTCTGAAGGAATTTTTTCCAAAATATTTTTTCCAAAGGAATTTTAAGCGGACACCGAAAATTTAGTCGAGATAATGCGGACGAAAAAATTTCACAGAGAAACTAAGCGAATTGGGTGGAAATTCTGTTGAACTTCTATTAAGTTTTGGCCGATTCTATTGAAAAATTGAAGAATATGGAGAATATTTTATAGAACAAATGAATAGAATTTGATTTTTCTAGACAACTTATTCTATTAAGATGTTTTCTACAAAAATTCCTCAGCTTCAATTTTCGAAATTTTTCTGTTTGATTTTTCAAATGGAAAGAGAAGAAACATTGATGAAAAAAAATTGGTAAATTCATGGTGAGGAATTCCTGAAGAAAATATCACAATAGAAAAGGTTGTAGAGAAAGATGGATCTACTGATTTTTCTATAAAATTTTTTATTGTCCATTTTCTAAAAAAAAAAAATGCAGTAAAGTTGGGAATTCTTCAGTAGGAATTTAAAACACATCGACTGAAATTTTCTACTGAATTCACAAGGATTTTCTACGAAATTTTCACGTGCGTGAGGGTCTACGAAAGCCTCTAAATCTACTTCCGCCTCCACTACAATAAAATCTATCTCAAACAGAGTTGAATCTGTTATTTATGTACAGTACAAACAGATGGTGATGACCATTAGCTGATAAACGCATACCTTTTGTCTCAGGCTCCCTCTTTTCAGCTGAATGGAAATATTGACAAGCCAGTTAGTGAACTATTGTTAAACTATTTCCGCAAATATCGATTTTCATTAAAAAATACATTATAAAAAAGTGGAATTTACGTCAGAATAAAATGAGAGCTAGTGATCCTCTCGAGCAGTTTTCTTCCAATAAATTTCTGGGAATAAATAATAAATCTACGTAATAGTTTAACAGCATGATAACTCCGACGACTGATTAGTTAAACTTACAATCAATTTCACCTGTGGGTATCTTTCCATCGGTGTAATCATTCTCAGAGACGCAATCCAGAATACTCAATAGAGTTCTTGTTAATCTCAATAAGTCACTGAAGCTGTAGAATCCAAAATATATTAAATCACGTGCTAATTTCACCACCTGGAAATTAATGACATTTAAATGACGGTAATTTTTCAATTCAAATTATTAATTTAATTTTTTTAATTTGAGAATTCCACAGCTCTACCACGTTTTTTAAATAGAAAAAATCCAATAGAACCTATTTCTCAAAAAAAATCATTAGAATATCATATTTTTGTGTAACTTTTTGTATTGAGCCATTTTCTAGGGAAGAGTGGGGCAAAATGAAACAGTCGAAGAATTACTGTTTGACGCAATTCAAACAAAAAAAAATTTTTTGGCAATTTTTTTTATTATTAGGAGTACTGATGAGAATAATAAGATTCGTCTTATAATGCAATTGATTAGATTAGACCGATTACACTTTTCTGTTTCCATTCGAATGAAATTCAGCATCACATTTTCCTTCTTCCCCCTGTGGGTCTCCCCCTGAGCCTTCCTCTGGACTTTGGATTTTGCTGTTTCATTCTGATCTCAATTAATTGACAAAATCTTCTCCCGTCAAAACTTCTCAATAATTTTTTGTTCTACTCAATGGAAAAGTATTATTCTCATAAGTACTCTTAAGAATAAAAAGAGGTTAATAAAAAAAAGTTGTAGAAAGAAAATTTAATTTAAAAAATTTGGTTGCTTCAATTGCGTCAAACAATCATTTTTCGACTGTTTCATTTTGCCCCACTCTCCCCTATGAAAATTCCACTATATAAAAATTTTCTATTTTTCTTCTCTTTTCATTAAAAAAATCAAAAAAAAAAATAGAGAATTAGAGTTGAGGAGTTTCTACAGAAAACTGTAGAAAATATTTTTCTATAAAACTATAAAAAAATTGTCAAAAAAAATAGAAATTTACAGATTTTTTTCTATCGAACATTTCTAATCCAAAAATTCGCAGTCAAGTTTTTCAACAGAACCGACCAAAAACAAATAGAAAGTTCAATAAAAATCCAATCAATTTCACCACAAAATTCTATTGAAATTTTATTAGTTTTTCTATCGAAGAGTTCCGCAGTTTTCCTGCGCCTTTTCCCTCTCCAAAATAAATAAATCGCCCAAAATCACCCCAAACCCCCCAAATTATCACCTCAAAAGTGAGTTTATTCTGCTCCTGATCCCCGAAGGACCACATTTTCGCCACAACATTGCACAAATAGTCCTCCACAAAAATAATGGTCTGACTGAACTTCGCCCTGACAGCCTCCTTATTCTCATCCGGCATCTTATTAGTGTCATAATCATTGATGCTCATAAGCGAAGGGATCTCGGACCACAGCCTGGCATACTTGACAGGCGTCACCTGCTCCTGGGGATCCCTGTCGACATGCAGATGCAGCATGAGCCTGCAGAAAGAGGCCCTCAACTCATAAGGAACAGTCTCGTCCTCCATGCACTTTAAAATCAAATCAATCCCCAAATGCGGTGACAGACTATTGAGCGCCAGATACTGCCTGTTCAAGCACATATTGCTGAATAAATTCAACTGATGCCTGTAGTAATCAAGAATAGCAGCGTCCTCGATGTTCCCCATTTTCGCGCCCCTAGACAGCTCCCCCAGTGACATTGATCTCTTCCCATTGTTCCACACGAGCAGTACCTCCAGCTCTTCTAAAATTGTTATTCTCGCCTCCTCATTCTCGTGCCTCTCATCCATCTCCTCTTCAACCTCCACCTGAGTCTTGAACATTCTCGTCTCAATCAAGATGTCCTTGTTCTTCTCACTGAGAACACTCTTGCAAATGAGCTCCTGGGTGACCGCAATGGCCTTCTTATTCGATATGCAGAGATCAGACAGATAATCGAGAAACCGAGACTCCCAGTTGAACATGTTCTTCCTGACTAGACCCACAAAAGTCTCGATCTCCGCAGCCGTTATGTGCTTCTCCAGCAGCTTTCTGTTGTTGTGCAGGAGAGCTGTGATTGTGTCCTCAGCGAGAATGTCGTAGCCTATCTGCTTCTGCATGAATGCAAAGTGCTTTGCTATGTACTCCTGGTTCTTTCGGTAATCCTGCTGGGAGAGTCGCAGGATCCTGTAGCACAGTCTGAACATGTACTTGTAGGGGGCATGCCTCGGGTCGTTGAGCTCCTCGATCCGCAGGAAGGGCCCCTCCCCAGCTGCTGACTCCAGGAATGGCGCCTGGAGAATTTTGAACAACTGCCCGAGAATGTACTGCTCTCGCAGCAATTTCTGTCGGTCTCTCACTGCATTTGTCACTATCAGTTCGAGTGCCTCGGACTTGTTCTGCTCGTTCTCCAGGCCCGCAATGAAATAAACGATGTCCTGAAGTAGACTCGTGACTGCTCGTCTCTCATTGTGGGATATTGTTCCCCTCTCCAATTTTCCACTTATCGCGGCCAGCACTTTGCACGCGTCGTTGGCGAAGTCAAGATCACGGACTTCGACGGGGGAGACTGAGCGCAGGGCGAAGGCCTCTTTGTCCTCCTTGTTGATGGCACAGCCGACCTTCGACATCACTGGCTTCTCATCGTCCTTGTCTATGGGGACGCTTGTCGAGTGGACCCAGGTGTTCGTGCAGATGTGGTGCAGGCGGACGAAGGATGATTGCGGGACCAGACTGTCGCCACGCGTCAGGGTGGTGGGGTCCAGCTCGAAGAGGGAACTTATCTCGTTGCTGTGGGGGACTGACACCAGCCGGTAGACGGCTCCTGGCGGCTCTCGCTTACCTTTGGAACAGATTAATTTTTACCATTTTAACTAGTTTGAGGATGTCCGGGGACTTTGGCTACTTTTTTTGGCAGAGCTTTTGGATGAGCCCCTTTTCACTGTAAATTTTCGGACGTTTTACAATGATTTTATTATTTAAACCTTGCGGGCCTGAAGGGGAATCAGAATATTAACGTTAGAGAACATTTTAAAAATTAAAAAAAAATGAGAAAGCTTACTTTTGGCAGAAAATTGATGAAATAATTGAAAAATTGAAATTTTTGAAATTTACGAGCATTTTGTGTTAACAATTTTTTAAAAATCAATTTTTCACTAGAAAAATCATTTGTTTGGAATCGTAACAAATTTATTCATATTCAGAATTTTACCGAAATCTCTTTTATACCTTAAAGAATAAGGTTTCCGAAAGTTTAAACAATTTCAATTATTTTTCTTATAAATAACGAGGGTTTAAAAAAACAATAATTCTATGCAAAATATAATTTGAATGACGCTGAAAAATTCTAAATCACTTAATTCATTGCATTCTCATAAATTATTGAGTTTTTCTACCTTCATATGTTGTTGATGAAGGCAACAATGACTATTTGAATCAAATAAGAAATAATTTCACGAAATTTCCAGTTTAGAGTCCGTTCATTAGTTAATCTCTGCTGAATATTCTAGATTAGAAAATATATTTTTCATAGAAAATATATTTTTTCATATTATATGTTTCTAATTTCCTATCATTCATTTTTTCTAGCTATATGAATAGAAAAAATTTAATCAGAAAACATCTTTTTTCTAAGCAACATATAAAAATTGTTCTAAGGATCTGAAGCAAAGATTCTCCTAATTCCCAGGTTGAAGGACATCCCTCGCGAAATAGATCGCTGCCAAAGAAGTTAACACCAATTTAATCACAGAGAATGCCCAAAAATTCTCCATTCTCACCTTTTATTGTCTCTCGCGGCTCGTCCGTGTCGATCTCAGCCGCTAGATACTGCCCGGTGGCCAAATGCTTGAACCTGAACAAGGAGTTCCAGTGGCCGGCGCCTCCCCTGCAGGGATCGTGCTGCACCACCTCCACCTCCCACAGGGCTTTGCTGCTGGTGGCAGCAGTGGCACTAGTTCGTCCCGTTGTCCTCAGGAAGACGTGCTGCTTCTTCTTGTACTCGTCCATCGTCAGGAACTTCTCCTGCTCCGCGTGGAAGAGTCTCACCACGTCACCACCTTTTAGAATCTCCTCCTGGTTCTCCCGGTGCTCCATGAAGAGCGTCACCTTCCAGGAGGTCGAGGCATTCACGACGTTCACCTCCTTGCAGCCCGGATTGTCACTCAACTCGTAGTTCGCTGCTACGTGGAGACCCTGTCTGCCTGCGTTCACAGGCTCCATTATCACTTTGTCACCGACTACAACGCTGTCACCGTCGCTTCGCAGCTTGTAGAAGGGCATTATGTACAGCCAGGAGCCCTCATTGCCGTTCGCGTCCAGGTAGACCCTCATCGCGTTCTTCTCGAGCAAAGCCGGCAATCTCTTGTTCACTGTCAGGAATTTGTTTGATTTGAGGTGCAGCAGCTGGAATATTCAAAATTCTTTTGAACTCTCTGAGTATTTGCTTTGCGATCTTTCGGGAATTATTCGTAATTTGTTTTTTTAGGTATTAATAGGGAAGTGATTGAACGAGATGAATCAATTCTGGGGAGATGACTTCTGGAATTTTTCCACTTCACTCGGGAATATAATTTCCACTCTCAATAGTTTGTTTATTTGGCAAATATATCTCGTTTGAGGGAGTCGTGCGCGCGCGAAAAAATTGGAGAGAAAATTCTGTGGAATTTGCATTGAACTTCTGTTGAAGAATTCCGCAGCTTTAGAAAATGTCCTATCGAATAATTTATAGAAAAAATCTGTAGAATTGTGTACTTCTTCCACTGAGATATTTTCCGTAGGAATTCCTCGACACGAACATTCCAAGTTGTTTCATAAACAGAAATGAGACGAAACAATAGAAAATTTGAGCCAAGGAATTTCTATAAACAATATGTTCATAGAATAAATTGTGTAGATAAATCGAGTTTTGTTGATTTTTTCTGTAGAATTATTTCCATTGAAGCTTTCCATTGACAACTATTATTATTACATAATAATAATTTGATAAAATTGTTAATCTCCAATTATCAGTTTCTGTCGTTTATTCTATTCATTCAATCAAAAGACAAGGATAGAAATCGAATTTATGGGTATTCTTTCATTATTAAAAAAATCGATTCTAAACCTTTCTGGAGACTTGGGAAATGTAATTTTTTTAGTTCTTTCCGCCCACTTTTTTGCATTTTTTAAATTCTTTCTCGCTGAAATATTGATATTCCTCTAGTACCTGAAGAAAAAAAGTCATTTAAAATCCATTTTCTAGCCGATTATCCCTTACTGATTTTTTTATATTTTCTTCTTATAATAGTATAATAGTATATTATAAAATATATTATTATAAAAAGGAACGAGGAGTACTGATATTCTTTTACCATATGAAGGAAAAATTTAAAAATTTTTTCAGGAATACATAGAGACTTTTTTCCATTATATACCCGAATAAGATTTCGAATGACTTTGCTTTCAGTGTGTGTTTCGGTAAAAAAACATTTTTCATTTATCTTTAACATAATTCCTCTTCGTTCAATGTTATAACTTGTGAATTAAGAAAAAAAAAATATATATATGTATAATAAAAATAAGAATGGATAAAATTAGTTTATTATTATTAATCTAATTGTGAAGACGGAAATGGAAATAAAATAAAATAGTATAAACGAATCTAGTGACGGGCACGAAGCGTCCACTCGCTAGTTCAATAGAAATCAAATAGAATTTTGAGAAAAAACTAATAAAAAATTCAATAGAAATCAAATAGTTTTTCCACGAAAATTTTTTCTACACGGTTGAACAAACAATAATTCACTCTTCCAAGAGTTTATTTACTTGGGAAACATGTCGTTATCTCTGAAATTACCTGGACAACATTGCCATAAGAGACAACACTCCCCAGCAACTTCTTATTTTCCGTTTCATTCTGCTTCTTCTCAATTTCAGCTGCATGATGAAGTCGTTTTAATAGGACGGCGTCAGTCGATGAGCTTCCGCTCTGTTTTGCTGCTTTCCAGAACTGCTTCTGGGCGGAATACCGGTTCATGGGACATATTTTGAAGAGGCAGTCTAATGAGAATAAAATGAATGAAAAGTCAGCTCGCGTTATTTATTCGGCTTAACGAGTCGTGAGAGATTACCTCTGAATTTTTTCGGTGGATTCGATAAGTCTCCGGCCTCCGGGCATACGACGCATCTGTCGTCCACCAATCTGCGGAGAATTTTTGCTTTTTTAGTGCGGGAAACCTTGGGAGCAACTATTTGGAGTAAAAAAATTTTGCTGGAATCTCGATGCTACGGATGCTTATTTATCCTGCCTACGGCCTTGGGGATATCGTAAGCTGATTGTAAGCAGAAAATATGGAACGCGGGGCATGGGTACCGAGAATACAATGGCTTTATTTTAACGCTCTGAATATCACTTTGTCTTAATATTTGAAGCCGCCGGGCGAAGTATTTAGGAAATAATGAGAATGAATGGCATTGGAAAATAAAATTGTGTTGTTGCTCTGTGAACTAGTTCTGGAAGTCGATATTATTAAGAAAAAATTTCAGTTTTTAATTTTTTGCTGAAATATCAACGAATTTTCGGCTTTTAAAATTAAAAAATTTACGGAAAAATCGATGGAAATTTTTAATTTCGGTTCAATTATTCCGTATTCTGTTCGATTATTCTATGAAAATTAACAGAAGTCAGGTAAATATATTACTGAATTCATGTTTTTATTCAATATTCAAATGATCTGGGAAATTCCTATCTTCCGGCGGCTAAAAATTTAGAATTTCATTGAAAGTCCAGAATTTTGTCCCCTACGAGGAATTCCATATCACTTTCCTAAAAATATTAGTAAACTGCATTTCACAGTAATAAATTTTTTGTTAAAATTTCAAAGACTTTTCAACTTTGAAAATTCAAAACTTGCGAAAAAATCGATGGAAACTGTAAATTTCTGTTCAATTATTCCCAGAAAATTAATAAAAATCCTCGAAATTCCAATAAATATATTCTTGAATTTATGCCTGTTCGAAAATCCTCGTTTTCCTGCTGCTGAAAAATTTTGAATTTCACTAAAATTCAAGGATTTTTTCCCCTAATTCGAATTTAAAATCACTCCCCTGAAAATTACGAGTCAACTATCCCTCCCTGTCTTTTTCTTTTACCAATTAGATTCCCACAGTTCCCACAAACTTCTAATTGACAATAATAATAATTTCCCAATGGTTCGAGAAAACGAAAGAGAAATCGAATTTCAATTTTAAAGAACTCGTAAAATGGGAGAATGGTGAAACCTTTCAACGAGTTAATGGCATCCGAGGTAAAGACCGCCCAGAAGATTTGAAATGTTGGCCCAGGCACCGACGCTGGATCGATATTAGAGTGTCACCTGGCCGGGTTACAAAGCGTAATAAGAAAAAAATGAAATAAGCCTCTCTAGTGCATCACAAAAGGGAAAAAGACGCTCGAGAATCTTCAGCGGAAAAAACTCGTACAAATCCATTAAACCAAATCAGATTCAGAATACCACTTTTTACGTTCAGTAATGCGTATATAAAGTCGCTTTATCGGAATGCCAGAGGGAAAGTAAAAAATTCGATTATATCGTCAATCACTCGGGGAAATTTGTCTGTCGGTGTCCCCGTGGTGACGGGTCAGCGAGCATTTGCATTTCGACGTTTCATCGATTTCCCCGGCTGTCAAACCGAGCGAAACCCTTCGCGAGGTGGGACAATCTGTCCTCGATGGGCAAATGAGTTTGTGGAAAGCTGAAGAATAAAAGGGAAGACGTTGGGGCAACGATTATCAAATCGTGCCAATGCGATTGCTTTTCGGCGTCATGCGCCAGTGGTTTCAAGTCATGTGCAATGACCGTCCCTTCGTCGAGGCTGCGGTGATTACTGTTCCGTGGGGATTCACGCATGGAAAAATTTAATAGAAAACCTAGCGAATTCGATAAAAAATTCTATTGGAATTCTATGGGGTTTCTATAGGATTTCTACTGGAATTCTATTTGTTTTTTGCGCTGATTCTACGGGATATTCAATAAGCAAAAGTCAGCAGATTTCGAATTTCTGTTTGATTTTTTCTCTTCAATTTTTTCTATTAGAATTATTGGGCACACAATTTTCGAAATTTTTTCCGCTGGATTTTGTTTTGTTTTGCATTGTAATATCCAAGTAGAAAAAACTTGGAAAATTGTGCGCAAACATTCTTACCTATAGAAAAAATCTCAAGAGAAAAATTTAAACAGAAATTCGAAAGCTATTGACTTCTTCTTATCGAATATCCAATAAAATCAGCGCAAAAAATAAATAGAATTTTTCAATAGAATTCCAATTGAAATTCTATAGAAACCCCATAGAATTTTCAATGATAAAATTCCTTGAAATTTCACTTATATTAAATAGAATGAAAAAAATTAAATTTTACGGACTGGGAATTTTTAGGAAAGTGACATTTGAATTCGATTTAGAATTTTCAATGAGAACATGAATATTCGGTACCAAATAACGCTGAATGTTCAATTAATCGACAAATCAAGAATATATTCACTTAAATTTTTATGATCTGTATTAATTTTCGTGGAATAATTGAACTAAAACCTACAGTTTCCATTGATTTTTCCACAAAATTTTGCATTGAGTGGAACTACCTAATACAAATTTCAAAAAATTTTTAAGATATTTGCCCCAAAAAAATTTTCCTTCAATAAATTCAGTCATCGATCTTCGATGAATGTTTTTGGCACGCCGAAAAATTTACTTTAAAAAATGAGATCAACAAATGACAAGATAATAAATTACTCTCCTTTCACAGAATCAAATTTTTTTACATAAACAAAACATCACAAAATGCAACTGAGGATAAATGAGACAAGAATAATAAAACTGTAATCGATAATGAAATCTCTATTAATTTTCGTGGAATAATTGAACTAAAACCTACAGTTTCCATTGATTTTTCCATCTTCGATGAATGATTTTTAAACGCGGAAAAATTTATTATAAAAAATGAGATCAACATCTTTTCCAGCGGAATTCTCGGACACTATCATTTCCGGTCATTTTCATATGCAAATGACAAAATAATAAATTACTCTCCCTTCACAGAATCAAAATTTTTCACATAAAAAACATCACAAAATGCCCCTGAGGATAAATAAAACAAGAATAATAAAAGGGTAATCGATAATGAAAATACAGCGTCAAGGTGATGATGTTATTTCCAGCTCGTGAACTCCACGGGACAGCGGGGGGAAAAAATAATAAAAGAAAATTACACCGCAATTTGTAAGCGTCCGGAAGTACTGGAAAGTGGGCTTATGCCCCCGGTCGAAGAAATACGAGGTATATTTCGTCACACAGACGTTATCCAGCCCCGAGATCATTAAGAATAATTGAAAAGGGAAGTGGAGCTTGAGTAAAGAGTGAAATTTATTTTTCGAATGACTTTATATTTAGATGGAGTCATTAATCCAGAAATAAGACATCGCGAATTTCCATCGGTTCGCGTCGTATGGAAAATCCCATAACGCCATTCTATACGGAGAGAAATGTCCAGTAAAAATGACAGAACTCACAGTTCGCTCACCGCACGAAGAGAAATATTCAATAAAAATTACGTATTTTTTCCGTAATTCCAGAATGAAATTTGGTTGTAGGAAATTTTACGGAACTGTCACGGAATTTTTCCAGAGAGTTCCGTAATGTTTATCTGAATCTCCAGTGAAAAATTACGAAACCATCACTTAAAGTAGCTTTCAATGATTGAAAACTACAAAAAAATTGCAGAAAACTCGATTAGATTTGGAATTCTAATTTTTTTCTCAATTTAATTATCGTTTTGGTTTTTCAAAGAAGAAATGTTTAAAAATCAGGATTTAACCCAGTGTCTTATGTGAAAATCAACATTTCCATTGTAATCAATGATTAAAATCTGAATTTTTTTTCATTAGATGTGAAAAAAATCAAGATTTTTTTTCACACCTCATAAAAAAATAATCCACCGTTTTGCAAACAAGCTTTATTATTTATTTATAATAGGGAAATGTTTGAAAAAATATCAATATTTTGCGAGAGTCGATTCCGTAATCGGTGAGCGAATTGTGAGTTCGGTCATTTTTACTGAACATATCTCCTCGTGCGATTACGGAATCGACTGAGAAAATTTAAGTGACAGTATCGTAATTTTTCACCGGAGATTCAGTTAAAAATTACAGAACGCTGTGGAAAAATTCCGCGCCAGTTCCGTAAAATTTCCTACAACCCCATTTCGCTCCGGAATGACGGAACACATACGTAATTTTTATTGAATATTTCTCTCCGTGTATACTGGGGATACCTATTTTATTACGATGGCAGAATGTCTCGGGTCTATAAAAAAATTGCAGCGGGTTTATATTATGGTCTTTTTAACCCTCTATCATCACGTGCGTTGAGCCTTCAACTTCATCGGTCCGCACTACGGTTTTATGTACAGTAGGGCGATACGACAAAGTACATGAACAACTTTGTATTTTTTTTTCATCA
The DNA here is from genome assembly GCF_001412515.2 of Diachasma alloeum. Taxonomy (NCBI): domain Eukaryota; kingdom Metazoa; phylum Arthropoda; class Insecta; order Hymenoptera; family Braconidae; genus Diachasma; species Diachasma alloeum. The sequence goes on from NW_021680503.1 coordinate 756,406, forward strand.
ACCGATGGGTATAAAAATAAACAGCGGTGTTACCTAGAGGAAAAACACAGTTGCTCGTAATTTTTAGTTCCATTCCACAGTATGGAGAATACCGAGTGGACAGAAAAACCGGTGGGTAATGTGACACCCGAGGATTGTTTCGGTATTACGTATTTCTTTCGTAAATCGTAGTCAACATTTTCTTCGCGGGAGATGCGATTTAATAACGAGATGGAGGAGGGGACTGGTGATTGCTGTGTGCAGTGAATTGATTTCGACTCGTTTCAATTGTTTGGGGAGCATTTGGGGTCAACTCGGGGGAATTGAGGAGGATTGCTGTGAAATCGTTGTCTTGGCGGGCAGAAAGTGTTGAGGGATAGGAAATAGTCGTATATTATTTCCCTGAATTGAAAATATGGAAATTGTTAATTAAAGAGAAAATGTTTCTCAAAAATTAAAAAATCCACGCATGAAAAAATTCAATGGAAAACCTAGCGAATTCGATAGAAAATTCTATCGGAATTCTATAGGAATTCTATGGGGTTTCTACAGGAGTTCTGTTGGAATTCTATTGAAAAATTCTATTTGTTTTTTGCGCTGATTCTGTTGGGTTGTTAATAAGAAAAAGTCAATAGATTTCGAATTTGTGTTTGAAATTTTCTCTTGAGATTCTTTCTTTAAGAATGCTTGGGCATCAATTGTCGAAGTTTTTTCCACTCGGATTCTGTAATGCAAAATAAAACAAAATCCAGAAAAAGCATAGAAGATTTGTGCCCAATAATTGCTAATAGAAAAAATCTGCAGAGAAAAATTTCAACAGAAATTCGAAATCTATTGACTTTTTCTTATCGAATATCTCATAGAGTCAACGCAAAAAAATATAATTTTTCAATAGAATTCCAATAGAATTTTCTAGCGAATTCGCTGGGTTTCCTATTGGATTTTTCATACGTGTTTACCTCAATTTTCTTAATTTCTATCAATTTTCGTGCAATAATTGAACTGAAATCTACAGTTTTCATTAATTTTTCCATCAAATCTCAAATTTTCAATCACGAAATCCCTTGAAATTCCAGGAGAATTGAAACACGATAAGAATTATCAACCCATGTACCGGAAATTTCAACCAAAAAATCCCTCACGAACATTCATGAATAAAAAAATATTCCCCAAAGTTACTATTCTCAACTCAATAATTCTCTTCCCTCACCCCTCAAAAAATCCATAACTTCCCCAACATAATATATTCAAAGTGCCCAACGTGTTTTCCCACAAAAGGGGATCTCCAACCCGAACATCATTAACTAGTAGTTAATAACTACTGGTCTGCCCCCTCCCCCACACCTGCAGCTCTCCCCAAAAATAATATTGATAATTTTTAATAATTTTCTCTGGCAGTTGCTACATAAAAAGAACAAAAGATCATTCCACTGAGTGAATTGGTCGAAACTGGCAGATTGATTTTCTCTTATAGTGCAATTCTCTTGGACGAAATTTGGATGGAATAATTCTCTCCCGAACACCACTTGAGCTTCAAAATTAATCAGGTATTTTCCTCAAGGTTCCCTGCACACAAACGAAGTCTTCAAGTTTTTCCAGAAAAATCGCTTGTGCTTCGCACTCGTGATTTTTTCTCCTGAAAAACTTGAATTATCAGGAAATAGCGAAGGGTGGGGTAAAACGGGCACTTTAGACTTTTTTAAATTATTCATAACTCAGAAACAAATTGATCAATTGAGCTCAGTTAAGGCTCGTCACGAAGGGAAAGAATTGTTCTTTGTATTGAAAAAAAAAATTTCAAATTTTATCGGCATTTCAACCCCTCATTAACATTTAAAAAAAAGTCAAAAGTGTCCGTTTTACCCCAACCGCCCCTATCCGATAATTTAGAAGCTCTCATGGTATTACACATGATAAATCCCGATCACTTACCCCAGAGTGGATAGAAATCCGGAGACGTTGCCCTCGGCATAGAGACTGACAATATCCCCGAGATGCAGAAAGCTCGCCGAGCCGAGGATCTCCCCCATTTCGAAGCTGGTCGCCAGAGTTGTTCGCTTGAATTCAGGACCGTGCAGGCCCCTCAGACCAGTGCATCATTCATGATATCTGCAGAGTTAAATCATAAAGCACAATAAAGAATTGAACGCGATCAAGTGCTCCTCCGATGCTACCCCGAGGCCAAGATGTAGGTCAAATCGATCCGCTGATAGCGTTTCGTATCATCTATCTCCGAGGGAGCAACACGAAGGGGGATGAATCGTTGTTTATAATTATCAAGAGAATAGGGGAGCAACTTATTGATCCTCATTGTCATGGAAAATAAAATAAAGTCATTGGATGAGAATCCAATCGCCCCTTAACCTTTCGCTAATTAAAAATAGGGGTTTGTCTATCGTTCCGTGAGCTAAATGCGAAAATAATGAAATCACGCACGACAAAATTTCATACAAAAATTTCATGAACTCAATCATTCTATACAATTCAGTGGCGAAGTGGTCAAACGGTTTAAGTCGATTTTGGCGGTTGGCAATGAATATCTCGAAATCTAAGGGAGATAGCAAATTTTTTCTCATAACCTTTTTAGTAGCACTCAATTCGCCCTACAAAAAAGGTTATTATGAAAATTTCGCTATCTCCCTTAAATTCGGAAATATTTCTGGAAAATTCAACTAAAGACTAAATTGACTTAAACCGTTTGACCACTTTGCCACTGAATTTATCCTACGGAACTAGTTTTTATAGAAATTCCTCAGCTCAAATTTTCTGTGTTGTTTTTAAATTTTCCAATAAAATAGAATTCAACTGATTTTTTAAATGAAATAGTTCCTACCGGACGTTTACAATGAAAGAAAAAACATTAAAGCTGAGAAATTAATCACTAGAATCAGTCGAAAACTATTAGAATTTTCAATAAAAATCTAATAAACCTGTTTACAAAATTCGCCAGTTATTTCTCCAAAATTTTATCGTCCGTGATATAAAATTCGATTCCGTAAACATGATCAAAAGTCGTCTTGACATTTCCTCAAATGACTAATTTATGTTAATTACGCTCCGGGATTAACGAAGAATTGAGAGACGTAACATCTCTCGTGCATAATCCCATTTTTGATAGCGACTGATAACGAGATTGATAAGTCTCCTCAAACTACACCGCATAGTTCGGTCATAATAAACTCCTCTCGGTCACTGACATTTTTTTAAGAATTACGCAACACGGTTGTGTACACGTGAGTCCCGCCGGATATTTCGTGTTTTTTTTCTCTCTCTCTGGTCTCCATTATTTTCGTTTTATCGTCAACAAACGGCGGAATATGAAGTTTCAAAATGACGAAACTCCAGCGGGAATTGAACTCCAGTTGAATTGCTCTCGCATTTCGGTATTAATTAAAGCACGACGGATGCTGAACAATAGAGTATTGGAAACACTCAGTGCACTAGACAGCTTTATTGTTACAACGGACAGACACTGAAGAGTTATTATCGAACAATCATCGTGCAAGTTCAACGAGACGCCGATAATTCTGGGCACTTCGTGCACACCTCGAGCTTCTGTTGGTGTACAATTTTTTAAAATTCATGTGCAAGCACTTTTGCACTTGAAAAATATTCCCCCACGACTGTACGAAGCTGAAACTATCGAAAGATTCGACAGCAGAAGATTTGTCTCAGGCGAATCTAGGGGTGTACAAATGTTTTTAAGTAATGTACAAACTCTTTCGCGCAAAAAAATATTTGTACACACGATTATTTGACTCTCCTCCACTTGAAAACCCCCTTGGATTGAATTTTCCGCTGACGAATATTCTAATTTCAGCTTCATCACGACTGTCTGACCCTCAGACCCTAAATTTCTGTATCCACTGTCGAATATCCGCTGGTCTCAGCTGCATGGGAATTTGCACTCTGCGTCTGATTGAAAACTTCCGTTTTCACTCTCGCTTGAAACTAAAACCGATGAACCAATGCCGAATTTTTCTACTCACCGCGGCATTCCTCCACACCTCACTACTCATTTCTACGTACGTCAATAATAACGAATGAATGGTTGTGAATAAAAATCATCCGACTATGCGATTGCACTGTCACATGAGAAACTTGGATGGTGAAAAAAAAATGTCGACCTCCTTCGGTCTTTTTACTTTGACCGATGGACTCTTTTCTCCCAGTTTTCGTAACGCTATACCGGCGTGTCAACGAAGGGACTTAACTACTTGTCCGTTCATTTTTTTCCCTCTCTACTGCCACCGCCAGTGGTTTTTTTAAAAAGAATTATTCCAAGTCTCAGCGTATATTCAAACGTGTACGTGCTATTCCCCCTTCCTTCGTTGATGTCTCGAAACGTCTTACCGAGGCCGTGCATTTGACAAGCTCAATTCGTAATTCAATGCGATTTTTCCTCGCTATTCTCTCAATTGTTTTTTTCCTTAGAGATACGGCCAATTGTTAACGAGTTTTTAATTAGCCATCCGCGGTTCCGCGTACTCCGCGCTGATTTATGTTTATCACCTTGAACAACTCACACAGTGACGGGGAGATAAACAGAAAGTAAATTGCATTTGAAAGGAAGTACAGAGATGCAAGTTTTGTTTGGTCAAGGGATTTCAAGTTTATGCTAACACTAACCATACGGTGGTCCCGACATTACTGGGCGAACGTGGTGGATCCGAGCTGCTCCAGCAGTTGTGGGTGGTGGGACGGGGGAGGGGGTATGCTCCAGTGACACCCAGCGGTCGATTCTAGAGATTTCAAATTTAAGGGGAGACTACTGTGAGTTTTAAAAGTCGTGGATTATTGGAGTGAGACTTTTCATTCGTTGAGAATCGATTATATAGATCTGAAAACGAATAATTAGTGCAAAAAAAAATTTTTTCGCCACTAGGCCCGATAAACCGCGGGCGGTTAAATCGCGGTTCGACACACGGCCGTGGGAACTTTCCTACCTCATATGATTACAGAACAGTTCCTCACGGCCTAGTGTCGAAATGTACTATTTCATTGTTCGTTTGCCCGAAAACGCTTAAAATACTAAAAACAATCCAGGGCCTCCAATTTTTGAGCGACAAAAGATTTTTTTTTTCTCAAAATTTTTAGAAAAATGTGCGAAACAGCAGATACGAGCCAGTTTTTTGGAATTCGACTCCTACACAGCTGATTTCAGCTTTTTTTATATAACAAAATTCACTATTTGTGTAAAAAAATACAAAAAACGCAAATTTAGCCATGTAAGAGGCGAATTTAAAAAAAAAAGCTCGTAATTGTTATTCTACATATTTTTCCGAAAATTTTGAAAAAAAAAAAATACTTCGTAGCTCAAAAATTGGAGGCCGTGGACTGTTTTTCGCATTTTAAGCGTTTTCCGGCAAAGGAACAATAAAAAAATTTTTTTTGCAGTAATTATTCATTTTTAGATCTATATAATCGATCCTCAACGTATGAAAAGTCTCCCTCCAATAACCCGCGACTTTTAAAACTCACAGGAGTCTCCCTTTAAGGGGTCTCCTCAGTAGCGCAAAACGGCGATAGACGCGCGGGTGAGTGGAGCGTAAAATGGTTAAGTTAGTGAGGTTATTTTCGAGAGAGACGAAACATCAAACATGGCGTGCGTTGGATAGTGACAGACATCACACCAGTTACTTTTATCGTTAATTGCTTCAACAAATTACTGGCAAAACTCGATGAGACTTCATTCCCTTATTTTTGAGAGTTTAATATAAATTAATATAGCTTTCTTTGTTGGCTAGCACATTGTCAACAGGATGAGGGGTAAGGGACAAAATTTCGTTCTTAAAGCCCATGTATAAGCAGAAATTCGAATGATTAATTGAAAACGAATGAAACGATAAAACTACTCAGAGTTTTTTTTACAATTTTCCTTTTACCATTTTTGATTATTATATTACATGTTCAATTCGCTAGCAGATTGTCGTTTTGTGGCGAAAATTACTGAGGAGACCCCTTAAAGCACGAGGCTTTCGCGGGAATCGGCGTTCCGGGAAGAGTATTTCGGAAATATTAGATCGTGCTGCATTTCCCACACCCTCCGCCGCGAATGAGTTAATCTTGGTTTCATTCATGGGGCTGTAGAGTTTATCATCGAGTTGATAATTATTCGGTTTGGTGAATTAGGGGGGATTGAAGGCAGTGAATGTATTTATGAGTGAAAATTTTTAGAATGAAAAATACTTGGGGTGGAAGTGATGGGGATAATAAAGTGGGTAAGGGAATGGAGGAGTGAGTGAATGGGTGAATGAATTGTTATTTGTGGGAATGAATGAATAAATCAAGAGATAATTCATTTCTATAGAATATCGTCAACTTTTGAGTTTTCAGGTTTTGTTTTTATGAATTAAGAAGTTTGTAAATAACAGGTAATTGTATATTTACACTGTATTATATTTTTTTATATGATTTGACTCTGTAATTTAATAATTTGGTGAAACAATACTTCTGCGATTTGTATTCTCATGGAACAGGATTATTTAAATACAAAAATTGATCAATATTACAAAATAATATTTTAGTCTTTATTACATTTTAAAATTGGAATAAGGATGATGATCGCAATAAGTTGAAGTAAATAAATGGAGGAACGAGTGAATAAATTAATAAATAGTTATTTATGGGAATGAATGAACAAATGAAACGATAATTAATTTCTATAGATGTCTGTCGATTTTTGAGTTCTTCAGGTTTTTGTTTTTATGAATTATAAACTTTGTAAATAAATGTAAATAGTATATTTGTACTGGATCATATTGTTTGTAATGATTTAATCCTGTTACTTAATAAATCAATGAAAAAATACTTCTATCATTTTGTATTCCCATAGGACGTGAGTATTAAAATCATCATTCTCTCATCATTCCTATAAAAATAATATTTTAGTTGATATTTGAATTTTAAAAAACGAATAAAAATGATAATGATGATAATCAATTGAAGTAAATAAATGAAAGAATAATAATTTATGGGAATTTGTGAACAATGAAGAGTCGATTAATTTATATAAAATTCTGTCAACTTTTGAGTTTTTCAGGTTTTTGTTTTTGTCATAATGAACTTCATGAATAACTAATGATAATCCTGTAATCATTTAATCCTGTAATTTAATAATTCGACGAAAAATACTCCCGCAATTTATATTCCCATTGGACTCCATGATTTAAATCCCAAAATGTGTCATTTCTACACGAATAACATTTTAGTCTGTATTCGAATTTATAAAATCGTAAGGATGAATTTATTCATAATTTAGAATATGGATATCAGTTTTATAACATTTTCAATAATTAGCGAACTGATTGAATATTCAAATTAATTTATGACTTTGATTTATTCCTTTCATACCGAATTAATTCGAAATATGAAACAAAAAATCTGACATTCCTGCAATTTTAGGCCTGATGTCTTAATTTCACATGAAATTCGATCTGTTTCAATAAGTTTATGTCCCATTCAAAAAATCCATAGAATTTATATTGCAATGGGACATAATTATTCGAATACAAAAATTTAAAAAAGTTACGAAACTGTATTGCAATTAAAAAAAAACGACAGAGATAAATTTTTTGATCATATAATTATTTTCACGATGAATATGATTTTAATAAAAAACCAAATTTTTTTATTTTAAATTATTGTAAACAGTTTCATTATTGTAAAATAATTTTTTACAATAAAAAAACTGTTGAAATATTCTAATGAATTCATTACTCCAATTATCCACCATTTGCACCAATTTAACAATCTGAAAAAATTAAAATAAACATATTACTCACATGACTAAAAATTCACGTATTCTCATTATAAATAAACAAAATTAAAAAAAAACGAATTCAAAATACGAAAAAAAAATTATATTTCTAGGAACATTAGGTCTTCCCCCTAGGGACAATTCCCTAGACCCACACCTGATGTATCGATTGTAATCATATGACTGCTCATCTGGGCGTAGTGAGCGCAGTTAAATCACCTCTTCCAGCTCCAAAAACAATAACTCGTGCATTTTGGAGCACTCCGAAACAGTCAAAAGTATTAATCGTACAAATTGAATCATCATGAAAGTCTGTGGCCCCAAGTACGCCCTGTGCGGTCTTATCATCTCTGCCTGGGGCATCGTTCAATTAGTAATGAATCTTAACCTTCAGCATCTCCTAATTTCTCGAGCAGTCGATCCTAGGCCACTGAAAATTCACGTCTGTTATTTCTATTTTCAGCTCCTCATGGGCATCTTCTTCTTCTTCAGGAGTGTAGCTCTCATCGAGGATCTTCCGCTGGAAGGAAAAACATTCGACGGTCCAGACGCTTTCTACTTTGAAGCTGAAAGATGTTACACTCAGAACGCCATGAATTGCTGGATTGCTGCCTGCATTTACGTATTAACATTCTTATTCTCTGGTCATCAGTTTTATGTCAATTCAAGAACGTCACTCAGTGTTTAAATTAAGATTTTTTAGGTTTATTGTTATATCACTCTCGAGATTTGCGGTGAATGCCGTCATCTAACGTTCGATGAGAAGATGAGGGAGTTAAAACAGAAAATGTTATTGTCAACAAGTTAAATTCATTTGACTCATCTTCACGCGTTCGATGATGGCGTTGAGTGAGTCGATTTTATTGTGTATAAATGACACTGAATGAGAAAGATAATTATGATTTGTAAAATATTTAAATTCCCATGCCCTGCATCGTAAGTCTCACCTCAACTGCAATTCCGTTAGAAAAATGTTCAATTAAATTGGGAAAAATGGAGACATTCCATACACAACTCGTGGTTAATTCGTCTAATGTTCTTCTTTTGTATTGTTAAGTGATTGTTCTGAAATGTTACCGAAATTATTGAGCGGATTTGTGTAATCAGAAATGGAAGTCTAGATAAATATCATGAAAACCTGTATATTGATAAATATAGTCCATATTATATTATATAAATTAATTATTTTCATCACCTTAAAAATCCCTGTTATAATTACAAAAGCATTTAAAACAAAATTAATTCATGAAATTTAATTAAAATTTCATTAATTTTTTGCGTTACTTTTGAAATTTATTAAAAAATACAGCAAAATATCACGTGAAAAAGCTCAAAACTGTCCACACATGAAAAATATCAAGAGAATTTGAAATACCAAAAAAATTAAAATCCATTAATTTTTAAAATCAAATCTTTGTCAAAAATAACGGAAAAATTTAAAAAATTAATAGAATTCTGCTAAATTCTTCAAACACTTCAATAAAAAAATTCTATAAAATCTCAATTTGAATATCCCTCGCTTATTCGTCCTATCGCCACATGAAAATTCCCCAGATGTTCCACAGGAAACGTTGTCGACGTAAACTGTCGGAGTTTCCCGTCACTGCCGGTAAGTATTCTTTAGAATTTATTTCTCCAATACATATTAGCATCGCTGGTATTTGCATTCATAACAAACAATAGAACCTCTCAATAATGCAATTCCATAACAACAGGTAAAAAAAATCCCTCGAACAACAGCACTGCAATTAGACTCTGTGGGAGGTTTTCAGTTTTGCAAGCATTCGAAGCCATTCATCATTCTCCAACCATCACAAATAATTTTTGTTATTATCCCAGGTGATCCCAATAATTAGTATGACGCAAGATTGATCCTCATGTCAAAATGGCTAGTGAACTTGCTGAGGGTATTTTGCAGTATGTAGATAAAAATGGGGAAGTCAACTCGCTGGATTTAGTTAATGTCTTCGAGGAGGATCATCAGAAGATCATTGGAGCTATCAAGAGCCTCCAGACACTCGATAATGTAAGGAAAATATTTTATTATTCATAAAATTAAAGACACTGTTTTTTTATTTCCGAAAGAATGACATAAACTTGGTTAAAAAAATATTTATATGCAATTTATAAATAAATTTATGAGTTGAAGAAGAGTATTTTTCATGGAAAACTAAATTTTAATTCAAATTCAACGTTTAGATTCTAGGAAAACGCATGAGGAGTTTTTTTGGTATTTTAAAATTCAAAATAAACGAATGCAAAATCATTCCTACATCCAGAATAGAGGAATAAAAACTCATCAATGAAAAATACTGATGGATACACTATTTTTAAACATTTTGATTCATCTACTTATTTATTTATTTCCTATTATATTGAAGTTTTAATTTAATTTATATTTGATTAACAATCATCAACCCAAACTGAATAAGCTATTCTGATTTTTCAAAATGTAAAAACTAAATATTTTTGTTTTCTCACTCAAATTTATTTTCACCTTGTCGTCAGGTCATCGATGTTGAGCAAGTGAGCCAGAAGAGATGGGAGCCAACACCCGAAGGAGAACACGTAATAGAGCATGGGAGTCACGAGGCAGCAGTTTACAAAGCTGTCCCAGAAGCTGGAATCCCCCAAAGTGAAATCATGAAATCAGTGCCATACGCCAAAGTCGGATTCTCCAAGGCTATAGTGGCTGGTTGGATAAAGCTAGACAAAAGCACTGGCAAGCCCACGGTGACCAGGAATGTCTCGTCCATTGAAGACACCACGCAGATGCAGCTGAAGAGCATCGAGAGCCTCCCAGACAACATGAAGGCTGAATACAAAAAGAGAAAACTCCTGCAGGAGATCGTCATCAAAAGTGTGATCGTCAGGAAGGGGAGGAATTTCGTCACTAAGATTGAGAAACAGGAGGCGGATCTCACTGCTGATCTGTTGGTCAATAATTCGTGGAAGGAGAAGAAGTTCAAACCTTATAATTTTGATGCTTTGGGGGCTGCTCTTGATGTTGGACACCTTCATCCACTTTTGAAAGTCAGAACTGAGTTTAGGAAAATATTCTTGGAAATGGGGTACGTATTAAGCATAATTAACATTTTTATAAACTTGACATTTTCTCAAATTTTTAGTTATGCAGATATAAATTAACTAATAATAATACATTCAATAACACATTCATAATGCATAATCAACATTAAAAAAAATGTTTTTGGTTTAGTGATTAAAAAGAAATCGATGAAAACTTGAATTTATGTAATTTAACATCGATTTTTGGAAAGAACGTCATCAGACAATTTTCCTTAGAATCTCATCATCATAATGAATCAATGATAATTAATGAATTATTAGAAAAACAATGAGAATCGATAACAATTGTTTAAATAATTCTCGGTTATAATTTAATTAATAATAATGCACTCAATAATACATTCATAATGCATAATCAACATTTAAAAAAATATTTTTGATTTAGTGATTAAAAAGAAATCAATGAAAACTTATGAATTTATGTAATTTACAATCGATTTTTGGAAAGAACGTCATCAGACAATTTTCCTTAGAATCTCATCATCATAATAAATCAATGATAATTAATAAATTATTACATAAACAATGAAAATAGATACTAATTTTTTAAATAATTCTCCCAGTTTCACAGAGATGCCAACAAATAATTTCGTTGAATCCTCATTCTGGAATTTCGACGCTCTCTTCCAACCCCAGCAGCACCCAGCACGCGACGCCCACGACACATTCTTCATCTCAGACCCAAAATTCACAACAGAATTCCCCCAGGAGTACCTCCAGAAGGTGAAGGAGGTTCACAGCAACGGTGGCTACGGCTCCGAAGGGTATCGTTACTCCTGGAAGATAGAGGAAGCTCAGAAGAACCTCCTGAGGACCCACACGACAGCTGTTTCAGCGAGAATGTTGTATAATCTCATGCAGAACGGGGAGTTCAAGCCTGTGAGGTACTTCAGCATTGACAGGGTCTTCAGGAACGAGACTCTCGACGCAACTCATCTCGCTGAGTTCCACCAGGTCGAGGGGGTCGTCGCTGACTACAATCTGACCCTGGGGGACCTCATCGGGACTCTTTACGAGTTCTTCAAGAAATTGGGGATTGACAAATTGGAGTTTAAGCCCGCTTATAATCCTTATACTGAACCCAGCATGGAGATTTTCTGCTTCCACGAGGGCCTGGGGAAGTGGATTGAGATTGGAAACAGTGGAGTCTTCAGACCTGAGATGCTGTTGCCTATGGGATTGCCGAAGAATGTTAATGTCATTGCTTGGGGATTGTCTCTTGAAAGGTGAGGAATCTACGAGATTCTTTTTAGCAATTATGAGTCTTTAAAACATTTTTAAATTGAAAAATGCCGGATACGATTCGTGAAAATTTTTATCAAGTGATAGCTCTACTGGAATGTCAAAGAATTTCGTGGAAAAATCCATGGAAATTGGGACTTTCAGCTGAGTTATTCGATGGAAATAAATAGAAATTATGAGAATTCAAATAACTGTTCTCAAATTTTCAATATATTGAGAATTCAGCCTATTTTGATACTAAATTTTCATATTTATTAAGAAAAATTTGACTGATATTCCTGATACAATTCTTGAAAATTTTTATTAAGTGATTGTTCCACTGGAATTTCAAAGAATTTCATCAAAAGAGTAATGGAACTTGGGAATTTCAGTTCAATTATTCGATGAAATTGAATATAAATTGGGAAAAATCAAATAAATGTTTTCAAATTTACAATAAATTAAGAATTCAGCTCATTTATTGAAATATCCATGTTTATGTATTAATTCTGATTGAAAATTCAAAGTCATTCTTGTCTTGCTGTGGCTAAAAAAATTAGAATTTCATTCATTTTTCCCAAAATCCAATATAATGTCCCTTTTTTAAGAATGACTAGTCAAATGGCAATGGAATTGAATTTTTTCCAACAATCGTGAGATTTCTAGTAATTAAGTTTACTTGTTACCAATTTTTTAATTCGTTAATTACATCTTCCAGACCTACAATGATTAAATATAAACTGAACAACATTCGTGATCTTGTTGGGCCCAAGGTCGACCTGCAAATGGTCTACACCAATCCCATATGTCGCCTAGAGAAGTAAATATCACTTAATATTACTGGAGGTATTTAAATCCCAATGTTTTCTCTTGCATTCACTCTTTTCCAAGCTGAATCATTCATTTCCATTCGTCATGAGCTGATTATACGTGATTTTCGTTCCAGAGTCGCAGGCAATTCTCAAATGAGCGTGAGGGAATCCCAAGAGGATGAGACAACACATAGTTTTGGAAATAACACATGGAGAAAATGCGAAAAACTAGAAAAACAGAACTTTGTGATCTTCTGCGACCCAAAGCATCCCATTCTCTGGCTCGAGGCCCTCATAAAGTTCACGAAAAACTGCCTCAAAACGACTCTAACGACTCATCTTCATTCATCAGCCCAGAAAGTTCCTCTTGAACTCGAGAACTTCTGCTCGGATTTCAAAAATTCCCAGAAGTTCGCGGATTTGACAGTGACTTTCATCTGGAAATCTGTGGGAGTGGATCCAGTCCTGAAATTCGATGGAAATCGAGAGATCTTTGGTCAAGTCAACATTGCACGGTATTTCAACCGATTAATAGAACAAATCAATCCGAGTTTACTCAGATACGAGAGCAAGGGGCCACTTTACGCTAATAAAATCGATCGGGCTCTCGAGAAAATTCACAATGCCCTGCATAATTCTAAGGAATTACATTACCCTGAGACATCGAAGTCACGGTACATCTTCGAGGAATTATCAATTGTTGATTTGATATTGGAGGGACGGAGATAGGAATTTGATGGAGGAATGCGAAAAGTTGTAATTTTGTATTGAAGATGATTACATTTTTTGACAGATGCAGAACGAGTTTGTGATCATTATTCCCTATTTAATTTCAATTTGACGCATCAATTAATGAATTAATGAGATCATTAATGAATGCAGTTGATGTGCAATGATGGCTTGATTTTATAAATCAATTGCTTGCAATTCTTTGTTCTTGTTTTTAGAAGTGTAGTCATTTATCCAATTCTCTTCTCAATCAATTAAAGTGTTATCACAGCTGGCACTGCAGGAGGTGAGTACCGTTACCCATCTGTTTACACGCTGCATGAATAAAAATTCGGAGCAGAAAGATATTTCGATACATAAATTAATAATCAACATTCTTAAATCATTAGAATTCTTAAATCACTGACTATTAGATCTTCAAAAGCTTAAAACAAATTTTAATTGATCAACAGAATGATCAAATGAACTGCTTCAACAATCTCGTAATTTTTTCCTATCATTGAAAAAACATTCTTCTTGAGAGATTCGTTTTGTTATTTTCGTTTTTTGCTCCACAAAATTATTCTCAATTTATTATTCTTAATTAGTTATTCTTAACTCTATATCGTCTGTTTTTGTAAATGGAAAAAACTAAACACCTAAAAATTTATTTTAAAAAAATCAATCACATCTACTCCAATCGTCTTCAACTAAATATTTCTTCCAACATAAATTTCTTCAATGATCTCTCATTTTTTTACTTTCATACAAAAAATTGCAATTTTTTCCCTGGAGACATTCCGTCCTTTTTTCGTTTTTTTCTCCACAAAATAATTTTTAATTTTAGCTCTATAGCCTCTTTTTTTTTAATTGCAAATTAACAGAATTCTGTAATTCTCACAAATTAGATCTCCACAAGCTCAAGAAAAGACCGAACACCTAAAAATTTACTTTAAAAAAATCAACAATATAAATTCTTTCAATGATCTCTCATTTTTTTCCTATCATTAAAAAATTACAATGTTTTCCTCTCGAGACATTCCGTCCTTTCTTCGTTTTTACCTTCACAAAATAATTTTTAATTTTAACTCTATAGCCTCTTTTTTTTTAATTGCAAATTAACAGAATTCTGTAATTCTCACAAATTAGATCTCCACAAGCAAGAAAAGACCAAACACCTAAAAATTTATCTTAAAAAAATCAACAATATAAATTCTTTCAATGATCTCCAATTTTTTTCCTATCATTAAAAAATTACAATTTTTTTCCTCTCGAGACATTCCTCTTTTTTTCATTTTTTTCTCCACAAAATAATTCCTCATTTCAAATCTGTGTTAGTTCCCGTCTGTGCACCCATCGCGACTGTGGCTCAGTCTAATAAACCCCCCGTTTGTGTTATTTGTGTGCTGTGTATTCAGTTGTATTGAGTGTTGTTGGAGCGAGTACAGTGCACTCTCGTCGAAATAATCCACACCTGCTGTCTCAAAACCATTTTCCCAGTGTTTCATTACCAATTGCCCACCCCAGAACATCAAAAACCTCATCAGCCCAGCATCAACAATACAAACCTCGGAAAACCCCGTGAAAAGCTCTCTCGAAAAATCGAAAAAACGTTCTAGAAACAAAAATAAATAAATAATCGAGTATCGGGCGACGACTGGTGGTGGCAGTGTGCTCTACACGATCAAAATGGCGGCGATCACTTCAGATTGGCGGTGAACGTTACCGAGAAAAGTCCACGAAATCAGTGTTTTATCGACAATTCCCCCAAAAAAGACAGATTTAAAAGAATCAATCCAGGAAAATCAGGGACAGTTTCTCATTATTCACCCGCGACACCTTCTCCCCCCATCAAGTTTGCTATTTCATTGACACGAGGCCCAACGGAAGAACATTCGGAGGCGTGTTGGAACACGTAAAAATCACCGGATCACTTCGGTGATTTTTTAAACACAAAATCAACGTAAACAATCGATAAATCATCGAGTATTGTGCCTCAGCAATGCTCGTTACTCACCTCAATACAGTTCCTGACAGTTGTATCGGGATTATCGTGAAGAGAGAAGACAAAGGGACGTCATCAGTGGTGAGATACGTCGCCAATAACGCTTGTGACCCTCAAGTGAGGAGTCATTAGGTAAGTTTCGCCATTCTTTCGTCATTTTCCCCCATAAATCGTCCCCAAATTCGCAATCACCATTTTTTTCCTCGTCCTGGGGTGTCGTCTGGGGGTTCTGGGACAGTCTGGGGGTCATCGAGACTCCCAAGAAGGGCCTGAGAACGTCGTGAAGACCCCCCAACCGCCATTCTTATTAACAAAGCCAAAAAAAACTGGCGAAAAAGCACATTCAACTCGACAATATCAACAGTTTTTTCTGCCAGCTAAATTTTTGGGCATTTTTATGTACATTCTGGAATATTCTCCACCATCAGCATCATTCGTCACCTTTCTCAAATTCTTGGAAATGATTTTTTATCTCTGAGTCTAACCTATACGAATGACTGTGCAGTTTGAGGTGTCTCGCAAAATCTGTTTCGGTTCGTTGCTTTGCGAGAGTGAGAGAGGTTGGATTACGGTGTATCCTTGACCCGATACGAAATATTTCGATGTACGATAAGGCCACATGGGTGACCAGGGGCAATCGTTGAGAAATCAGTGAAAAAAATGAAAACTTTTGATTTTGTTGACGTTTTGAAATGGCGACTCTGTAGGTCCTGGTGATCATCAGTTTTTCTTGGTCTCTCGGGGTGACATTGAACACTGTTATGGGTCGGTGAATTTTCACGTCAATATGTGTCACCTATTGCGCGAGATAATGCCATCAATTTTTATCCACTCCTCGTAATTTATCTGTTTAAAAATCGAGATAAAAGATTTGTAACGGAATTTCCGAGGCATTTGGCGTGATTTGGCCTTATTTGGGAGCTTTTTATTCACCGCTTGAGCTATAATCATCATAGATGTGCTGAAAAAAATTAATAATGACGATTGACGAAAATGATTTTGATTTCTCTTTCATTTTCATTTTTCGACAGTGAAAATGACATGAAAAATATTATGAAAATGATCTTCTTAAATCATTTATATTGATTTGAATAAATGAAAATTTATTCGCACTCAAATAAAATTGCCCAATTTCACTCGACCAATCTTGAAATATCGACGATTAAAAAACTACGACATAGTCATTCATTCCGTTTATTCTCCCATTTAACTGGCCTATTTTACCGATTTAGACTTTCATTATTTTTCTCTCACTTCCATTCACTTTACTCATCCATTCTTCCCTTGTTTATTCAATTTTTCCTCTCATTCATTTCTATAAATCATTTACATAAACTCGTTCCCCCTTGAGCTATAATCATCATAGATGTGCTAAAAAAATTAATAATGACGATTGAAGAAAATGATTTTGATTTCCCATGATTCCAATGATTTTCATTTTCATTTTTCGACAGTAAAAATGACATGAAAAAGATTATGAAAATGATCTACTCAAATCATTTATATTGATGTGAATAAATCAATATTCATTCGCACTCAAAAAAAATTGCCCAATGTCACTCGACCAATCTTGAAATATCGACGATTAAAAACTACGACATAGTCATTCATTCCATTTATTCTCCCATTTCACTGGTTCATTTTACCGATTTAGACTTTCATTAGTTTTCTTGCACTTCCATTCACTTTACTCATCCATTCTTCCCTTGTCTATTCAATTTTTCCTCTCATTCATTTATATAAATCATTTACATAAACTTGTTCATTAAATTCACTGAAGTACATGATCATCTAGTTTATCTTACTAACAATCCGTTTAAAACTCTTTTAATGACCTCAATCATGGTCAAATCCTTCGAAAGGGATTCACAACTCTGATTTTATTCCAGACCCCTTGTAGACGAACACAACCCCCAAAAATGAAGATCGATCGTAGCAGATTGAAGAAGTGTACTTCTGAAGTGGTGAGTATTCCCGTAGAGCCCATCATCACCACCACCAACGGTCAATAATAAATTTTCATTGAATTCTCCTAACAGCCAGCAGAATGCCAGGCCCTAATAAGTAAGCTACGATCCTGCTCCCATACCGAGCTCCTCGAGGAACTAAAGCAGATAGACGCCTGGACCTTCGGCAAGTGTGAGCTATTCCACTGGATCGATGTCCTCGATCTCAGCGACAGCATCCTCGAGGAGGCATGCGCCAGGAGCCCAGACAATCCCTGGGAGCTGGCATGTGATCTGCCCCAGAACAGAGAAGCAAAGGAGCTTCTTCTCTGGGTCCTCCACTTCACAACCCTCTTGATAGAGCACTCGTTCTCACGTCACCTGTACAACAGCATGGAGCACCTGGTGACACTGCTCTCCAGCTGTGACATGCACGTGGTACTGGGTGTCCTAAACCTCCTCTACATGTTCAGCAAGCGAAGTAACTTCATCACACGTCTGATAAACGACAAACGCCAGGCACTGCTCAGCAGATTGAATCACCTGGCTGAATCCTGGGGGGGAAAGGAGAATGGATTTGGCCTGGCTGATTGCTGCAAGGAGCACCCTGACAAGGCATTCCCAGTGAGTGCGACAACCCTCCACTTCGAGTACTACGCTGAAAATCCAACGACATCTACAGAGGCACCAGCCACCCCCAGCTCACGTAAAACCAGTCAGACTAATCTCGTCACTTACATTCACATCGAGAACGTGGATAAACTTGGAAAAACACCAGCCCAGATAATGAACGATCTTCTGAAGTACTACAACGTCCCTCAGGATCGACAAATGGCACTGTTCACCCACATAAGACTTGCCCACAGCTTCTCAGACTATCGAAGACGTCTGCAGTGCGTTCAGGCTCGTCTTCAAGCCCTCTCAGTCTTAGTTTATAGTCACGCCTTGCAGGAGAACGCCCACAGCCTCCTGCACGCAGGTCTCCTCGAGGAACTCGTCGAGCTCCTGGAGCTGCCACATCAGCACCTCGTGGAGATTCGAGCAGCTGCACTGAGGGCATTAACCAGCATAATTCATCTGGACAGAAACCCCCACTTCCCCAAGAAGCCAGGATCACGACTCAACATGATTATAGACGTCACTGGAGCGAGCTCTTACCACGGATTTCTTCCTGTTCTCGTCAGGACCTGCATCACAACCCTCACGTCTCCACAGCCTGACGGACAGCCCTTCCCCCTGCCCCTGGCAACAGCCCTCTTCAGCTTTCTATACCATCTGGCGAGTTATGAGGCTGGGGGGGAGGCCCTCGTCTCCTGTGGCATGATGGAGATCCTTCTCAAAGTCATCAACTGGCCTGGCAGTGAACTGGAACACATCACCTTCGTAACTCGTGCTGTTCGCGTCATTGATCTCATCACTAATATCGATATGCAGGGTTTTCAGGCACACGGGGGTCTCAGTAGCTTCATCAATCGACTGGACATGGAGGTCAACGTCTGCAGGAAGGAGCAGCCCTTCGAGATCGAGCCACACATGTACAATCAGGACGTGGTGCCCATGAAGGAGAAGTCCGAGGGGCCCGAGGAGGCTGGACCCTCTGGGATCACCAGTGAGACCATCGACGAACGCGAGGAGACCTCCAACCCCATGGAGTTCTCAGAGGACGAGAATACAAACTCCAAATTCGAGGGCAAAGTCGAGCAGAGGACTGAGGGCTCTGGGAGGTCAGGGAAGACTTGTCTCCCTCAGAGGGCTGCTCTCCTCAAATCCATGTTAAATTTCCTGAAGAAAGCTATTCAAGATCCTGCCTTCTCCGACAGCATCAGACACGTCATGGAGGGGGAGCTTCCCTCCTCTCTGAAACACATCATCAGCAATTCGGAGTATTATGGACCCTCGCTGTTCCTCTTGGCGATCGACGTCGTGACGGTCTATGTGTTTCAAGAGCCCTCGTTGCTGTCATCCCTCCAGGATAATGGGCTTACTGACGTCGTTCTCCATGCATTATTGATCAAGGATGTGCCTGCCACTCGAGAGGTGTTGGGATCACTTCCAAATGTCTACAGTGCACTCTGCCTCAATCAAAGGGGCCTTGAGTCCTTCGTCAAGAGACGTCCCTTCGAGAAACTCTTCAAGGTCCTCATCTCCCCGACGTATTTGTCAGCCATGAGGAGACGCAGGTCTGCTGATCCGCTTGGTGATACTGCCTCCAACCTGGGTAATGCCATGGACGAACTTATGAGGCATCAGCCCAGTCTGAAAGTCGATGCCACTGCTGCTATTATTAAGCTACTCGAGGAGCTCTGTGTCCTTGGGTGTGATCCCAGGTACGTCTGCTACAGGGCTGCCAATAAATCCGAGAGTTCTCCATCGAGCTCCAGCTCTGGGAGTCGACAGTCGTCAGGGCAGTCTGTGGGGGTTGGCGTTGGGGACAATGGTACTGGCGGTGGTGGAGGAGGTGGCAGCAGCAGTGATGAAGAGGAGGAGGACGAGGAGGAAGCCAGCACCAGCTCTCATCCCCAGAGGGACGAGCAGCCTTCACCCTCTCCAGTGCAGCCTGGACCACCTCCTCAACAGCCCAGAGAGAAAACCCCTATTGCACTTGTCGATTACATTCACAATGTCATGAAGTTTGTGGATGCTATACTGAGTAATAATTCCACTGACGATCACTGTCGTGAGTTTGTTGCGCAGAAGGGGCTTGTTCCACTCCTGTCGATCCTCGGGCTGCCTAATCTACCTGTGGATTACCCAGTGGCACAAGCTGCTCAGTCAGTAGCATCGGTTTGCAAGAGCATCCTCAATCTTGCTCATGAGCCACAGGTCTTGAAGACTGGGCTGTCGCAGTTGAACGAAGTTCTTAATCTTCTGAAACCACTTCACAGTCACATGGAGTCACCAGGGGGCTCGGTCCTCCTCCATGAATTGGCTTCAGCCCCTAATCTGGAGACAGCATTCACCAGTGACACTGCAACCCCCCTTCTTCATGCTATGAACGCAGCCCACGGATACGTCGTCATGTTCGTTCATGTTTGCAGAACGAGTCAGACAGAAATCAGAAATTTGTCCATGAATCATTGGGGCTCCGAGCTGGGACTGTCTGTTCTCCAAGGATTGTCAGAACTCTACATGTCACTTGTCTGGGAGAGCACTCTTCTGCTGGCTCTCTGCAGCGAGGGCAGTATTCCCCCAGGCTGTGACTTCGGTAAAGAAGACATGGATAAGTTAATTCCAACTGAATTGAGGGACGCTGATGCCTCAACCTGGCCGAGTACCTCAGTTGGGGATATGGGGAGCAATGGTATGACGACTGCCATGGAAGCACTTAGCACAGATCCACCTCCAGTGTCAATGGAGATTGACGATAAACCCAGCACCAGTGCCACTGGACGAGCATCTCCAAGTGCCCATCAACTCAAATACATCAAACCTCTGCTGGGGGCTTCGTCCAGACTGGGAAGAGCACTGGCCGAACTGTTTGGACTTTTAGTTAAACTCTGCATGGGCTCACCCATCAGACAGAGACGAGGACAGCAGCTCCCCATGATGCCAACTATTCCCAACTCAGCAGCACGTGGTGTCGCCTGTGCACTGAATGTCCTTCTCACCAGGGGTCTCTCCTGGGACAAATTGCCACCCTCACCGATTCCAAAGTTCAAGCTCACTTTCCTCATTTGCTCGGTGGGCTTCACATCCCCAATGCTATTCGACGAAAAACGACATCCCTATCACCTGATGCTCCAGAAATTTGTGCAGCTACAGGGGCAGAATGCTTTCTTCTCCACTTTTCGTTGGGCACTCTCTGGTGGGGGACAGTTCTCGCTGTCAGAGGGTTTGGAACATCCTGATCTCCCCGATGGCACTGGAGAATTTCTTGACGCCTGGCTGATGCTCTTGGAGAAAATGGTGAACCCCAAAGCCATTCTGGACTCCCCTCATGTTGGATTGTCCAAGTGTACAGGGGTTTACAATCCTTACAAGTCCTTTGATCCTAAAAAGTACCTTCAGGATGTCCACAAGAAGGCGTTTGAAGCTGTCATGCTCATGTGGGGAAAGAAACCCCTCAAGAATTACGGTGCTAGGATGACTGAATCGATCCTCTCGATCTTGAGGCACATTCTGAGGGGAGAGAAAATCATAAAAGAGAGGACTGAGGAGGAGGAGGGTGGGGAGGAGACCTCAGGGACGAGCACAAGTGGCACAGCAACCACTAGAACAACTACTGCTGAGAGACGAGAGGATCCTGAGGCTGACGTCAACCCTGAGCACTTAAGACAACTGATGGACATGGGATTCAGCAGAGCCAACTGTGTAGAGGCACTCCTGCATAATCTGACGGTTGAACAAGCCACTGACTACCTCCTCTCGCATCCAGCCACTCTTCGCAGGCCAGAGGCACCTGCAGGCGACAGCTCCTCAGGTCCTGTGATGGATCTGGACCTCGTTGACGACCAGATTATGTACGCCATAGCCATGAGCCTTGGGGATAATGATTCCAAGAAGGCGCCTGGCCCTGAGGAGCCAGTCAGGGAGACCCCAATTACCCAGACAATCGACGATTTTACATCAACTGCTCTCGAACAGTGTCTCAATCTCCTGGACCTCATGCCTGATACTGTCTACAGAGTCTGTGATCTTCTCGTTACGATAACCAAACGAAATGGGGATGAATGGAGGGACAAGATGCTCAGACATCTTATCAAGGAGATCGACGAGCTAATGGACCATTTGATTGGAATTGCACTGTCTCAGGACGATGATGCTGGCAGCAAACTCGTGGAGTGCGAGGAGGCCACTAAAATCGCTGGAAGGATCTACCTCTACACTCTCTTCTTCGAGGGGACCTTCCAGGAGATGAGGGTGCCCTGTGCACAGATCGTCAACGAGTGTGGAATCCTGGACCAGTTGGTTCGTCTTCTTGTCATCAGTGAGGGCCCACTCACAGCGATGAAGAATCAAGCAGCTAAAGAGAGCAAGGAGGGACAGCCAGTGGTCGCTAAGACTCCCAAGTGGCTCGCCCCACTGCTCCTCCTCATCGATCGTCTCGAGAAAGTCGCTGTTCTCACTCAACGAAAGCAACTCATGCACAAGGTCACCAACAGGGTCTGGAAGTGGTTCGATTTGAGCACTGGAAAGTGGACCCCTTACTCCTCCGTCAATAATCGATTGATCAATGATGCTTACTGGGCTGGGGAGTCCAGTGTGAGAATCAACTACTCCAGGAGGAGATATTTAATAACATTCTCCTGCATGACACAGGTCAATGAGGACAGTGAGAGCAGGAGACCCATCACCATGGGCTTCAAATTTCAAAATACTGGGACTGAGGACTCGAGCTCCAGTTCTGACTCCAATATGGACACTGAGGAGACCACGACTGAGGAGAAACGAAATACAGTGATCGAGGGATTGGATCCCAGCATTGCTCCGAGTATCGTCAGGGCGTGCGTCAAACTCCTGGCGATTCCTGTGGACAGGGACACCCTTCATGCTTTGATGAAAGTCTGCTTACGACTGACTCGCGATTACAAGAATGCTGAGGTGTTCGCCAGAGAGGGAGGGGTTCAACTCCTTCTCGACATGACTCAGGCCAACAGTTTCATCGGTTGCATCGGCCTCAGCACTCTGCTCATTCGTCACACTTTGGAGGAGCCCAGAACCCTTCGTCTAGCCATGGAGAAGGTCGTCAGGAGTCGAACCCAGGCCAACATCCCCCCAGCTTACAAGGAGATCCTCTTCATGACTAGGCAGATCAGCAGTGCTGTCTGCAGGAATCCCGAGGTCTATCGAGAGGTCTGCGAGAACATTCTCAGGGTTGACATAAGTGTCCTCAAGAGGGACGACGTCGACAATCGTTTGGTGGTAAAAGCACTGCCCCCAAATCACTCATCAGCTATGCCAATGGCTGAGGACGTGGCTGTCTCAGTCATTCACGATCTACTGGATGCCCTCATCAAACCAGCCCCTGTGTTCTCCGAGGACAACACCACGACCCCCACTGGCAGCCCCGAGAAGAAGACAACGACATCGACATCAACGACTCTTGGAGTCTCGTCGTCAACGTCCCGACGTAATGAGGGGGTTCGAGGGAGTGCAGCCACAGCAAATGGCCCCCTGGACGACGACGATCAGATTGTTCCCCTCAAGATGTCCACTGACTACCTGAACAACGGAAAGATCGAGCCTGAGGAGGCGAAGAAACCCCTTCTCCCTAAATCAGCCATTCTCAAGATGTTGGCAGAGGCTGTGAGGTCCTATGGAGCTGTTGCTAATCTCATCACTGAACACAGTTATCGGGCTGGCCAGAGTGAAATGGTCCCCGAGGACGTTTCAGCCCTGGCCTTTCTCCTCGATAAACTGCTGCCAGTCTCCCCTGAGAACTCTGGTGACAAGCAGTGCAGCAGCACGGCCAGGATGCTAATCGCTGCCATTGCCTCCTGCAATCACTCCCCAGACGCTCAATCCAGTCTGGTTACCGAGGTGAAGGCTGCTTTAACCAGGACACTGGCGCAGCCTGAGAGCTCGGAGAAGCATGCACAGTTGCAACTGCTGATTGGACTCATCTCCACGATGATCGACAGTTGTCCACCCACGTCGCACTCCCAGCTGCGAGCTCCGTTGAAGGTTCATCAGTACAATAACGTTAATTACATCGTGAGGATCATGCTGAGGAAGGGAATCATCACTGATCTCGCCAAGATTCCACACAGTCTTGATCTCTCCAGCCCCAACATGGCTGGCACCATCAATGCTGCGCTTAAACCACTGGAGACCCTCTCCAGGATTATCAATCAGCCCATGCCAGGGACTGTCAACAATAAATTTCCTAAACCGAAGAACAGGACTATTCAGGAGGAGCCCATTGGCGATCAGACTGGAACCACCACTTCGGAGGCTACTCATGCTGTGGGGGAGGAGGCTAATGAGGATGCTGAGAACACTGAGCATGACATATCGCTGAATGCTGAGAGCCTGGAGCCAACTTCTGAGAGCCAGGTGCATGAGGAAGGGGATGAAGCTGCTCTCGAGGATATAATGGATCAGTTGCTTGAGAGGTATGACGATTTTCTTGGGGGGGATGGGGATGCTTGGGGGGGGGGGG
>NW_021680503.1:781585-840939 GCF_001412515.2 Diachasma alloeum
GGGGGGGGGTTGAGGTGGGGCAGTGTTGATAATCCAGCAGTGTTTTGTTCCCCAGGGACGGCTCCGCCGTTACAGAAGAACCCTCCTCTCGTTCCCATCGACCTATGGATATTGATGATGAGAGCCTTGCTATGAGGGATGCCGAGGGGGATTTCGATCCCACCAGGGATACAACCGTAAGAGTAACGTCGCCTTCTTCATTGGTTCTCGGGTTTGGGGATGTTCTGAGGAGTTTTTGGGGGTTTTGAGATCTTTTCAGTGGGTGAAAGTCATAAATTGACATCATTTTTATGAATAGCGATTTTTATTTGAAAGGGAAGGGAAATTGGATCAACTTTAAGTACTATAATTTTTTCGCGGCTTTCTTCGTTATTTTCTATTTAAATAGAAATTATGGTCGATTGAATTTAATAAATAGGAGTTTGGCATGATCATAAATTTTGAGTAAAGTTAAATTTTGAAGAAGTCAACTGATTAATATTACTCAATAGTCAATTGACAATTCCATATTGTCAATTATTTAATTCCTAGTCAATTGAAAATTTAGATTTATTTATTTAAATTTATTTTATATCAATTATTTTATTATTTTTCAAATTTTAGTGAAGATTAGTAAACCTTAATTATTGCAAAGTGCAATTTCTCTTGATACTAATAATCTAATTATTAGTGTCAATCCCTGAAACAAAATCTAGCTCAAATAAAAAAATTGCTCAAATCATGAAAAAATTCCAAAAGTACACCTAAACATCTTTTTTGAGGTTCAACTCTATTGGAATTACAAAGTATATTTAAATTAAAAAAAAAAAAAAAAGAGATCTTAAAACACGATAAAACTCCAAAAATTCACGTGAATGTCTTCAAAAAAATGAGAAAATCTCAATTCTAAACAGTATCATTAATTTTCCAGGAGGACTTGATGAGTTCTGATTCCGATTCAGATTCAAATCCCTCGGACGACAACGAGGACGACGTTCAAGATGACGAGGACGAGGAAGAAGAGGAGGAGGAGGACGACGATGGTGAAGAGAACGAGGAAGAAGAGGAGGACGAAGAGGAAGGCTCCTCGAACTACGAGGAAGACGGTATGGACTACTATGAGGACGTTGGTGAGGGAATATTCAGAATGCTACCATCAGCAGAGAGAGACGGCAGTAATGTCGTCATGATTCAACATAATTTTGATAATCACGAGAACAATTCCACTACTCCAGCGTCAACGAGACAGAATCACCCCTGGAGTGCGAGTTTTCCCCTGCCCCTGGGATTATTCGAGGACCTTCCATCTGTGTCCGAGTCCAATGGAATTGGCTCACACCCATTGCTGATGGCCCAGGGGAGTCTCGACACTGCGAACACACGTGCACAGAGATCAATTCGCCAGAGAAGGTATCAATACCTCCACCTGGCCAACTCTAGGAACGCAAATCCCCCGGTTATTCTTCAGAGACTGTTGGTGCCAGCAGCCCAGAGTCTCCCACTGTCAGCGACACAGATGTTGGCCTCAAACTTCCGAGACACAAGGGTCGTCCTCATGGACAACAACGGCCTTGGAATATTCTCGAATCAGGAGGAGGAGCAAATCGACTTTGTGGATCAATCTGGATACCTCTTCGGTCCCAGTCTGGCAGCAACACTTAACAACATCCCCACAGCCCTCCACTGGTGGATCGAAGAAAGCAAGCAGCTGGACGGCGACTCCCAGCCGGACTGCTGTGTTGGAGTTGTCCACAAGCTCGTTCCTGGCCTCGAGAAGCACCGAAATGCCGAACTAGCCGAGAGAAAGGACAAACGAAAGAAGCAACACGCCGAAAAAGACACTGATAAAGAGACCAAAGAGAAGGAGAGCTCGAAGCCACGTGAATCAAATTCAACGAATCCCCCGGCTGTTGAGGAAGAGCAGCCATCAGGTTCTCTCCTCCAAATGGCCGCTGACGATGCTCTCGACGTGTCAAGACGTCTCGCTGACGCAGTTGAGGCAGCTGTTGAGGCAGTTCGACAAGAGCGCAATCGAGACGAGAATATAATTGAAGTAACTGGGGACATGGAGGTGACACTACCAGAGGACGAAGTCAGGACTCCATCACCACCGACTCCACCACCGCCCCCACCACCTGAGGAGAACAGACCTACTCTAGCTGATCATCATGCTACACTGGAGCTAGCTGAAAGTATTCTCGACTCTGTTCTTCATCCCAGTGCTGAAGAGGCGACAAGACTACGAAGACTGACGACCAATCGAGAGCCTGATGAAGTGAATTTAAATCGTTCGAATACCTGGTCCATTCTGAATGACTTTGCTCAATCAACACCAGAGGAAGAATCGACTCCCAGGGAGTCCAGGGATCCACACGCCTGGGTCCACAGATTGCTGGCGCTTGAGCAATCGAGAAGAGAGAATAACGCTAATGTCCCACCTCAGGACGCCTCGGCATCGTCATCATCAGCTGAGAGTGCCCCAGTAGTGACTGAGCAGCCTTCCTCGACTCAAGTCCCAGAGCCTCAGACCCAATCCCAGACAGAACAGCCACCAGCTGCTTCACAAGACCCGCAGCTTACTCAGGAGACCCCTCAGGCCCCTCAGGAGCAGCCACAGGACTCTGCTGGTCAACAAACGTCTTCATCAGACTCCCAGATCCCTGACGGAGTCGATCCCTCGTTCCTAGCTGCTCTCCCCGAAGAAATGAGGGACGAAGTCATTGCTGAACAACTCCGACTCCAGAGGATTCGTCAACGAGCCCAAGCTACTGTCGTGGAGGAAGTCACAGGCCCGGTGGAAGTCAATCCTGAGTTCCTAGCTGCATTACCCCCAGCTATTCAGGAAGAAGTCCTTGCTCAACAGAGATTGGAGCAGCAGAGGCATGCTGCGGCCTCCGCTAATCCAGCGGACCCTGTCGATGCTGCTGCCTTCTTCCAGAATCTCCAGCCTTCTCTGAGGCAGGCAATCCTGACTGACATGGAGGAGTCCCAGATGTCTGTTCTCCCCCCAGACCTCGCTGAGGAGGCGCAGAACCTCAGGCGACAGTGGGAGGCGAGAAATCGTCACATGATGCAGGAGAGATTTCTCAGCCACGTCAGCCAGGGGAACACCACGCTCTCCAGCATCCTCAGGAATTCTGGAAGGGGTCGGGGTAATCCCAGGTACGCAATCTCTGGTGTTGCTCAGCGAGCCCAGTGGAGCTCCTGGGATCAACGAGGGGACACAACTCTGAGCCATCAAAGTGCTGGACTTCGACTTCGTGGAAGACAACTGCTCGATCACGAGTCGATGGCCTGTCTCCTGGTGCTTCTGTTCGTCGATGAGCCCAAGATCAATACTCTGAGACTGCACAGGGTCATCAGGAATCTCTGCTACCACGGCAGCACGAGGGAGTGGGTGGTCAAAGCCCTCTTGAACATCATGGAACGGAGCAATGACGAGAATAAAGAGGTTCTCACTGATTTCACTGGGAAATTCAAACGAAAATCGGTTCATCCAGCTATTGACTACTGCTCTCCCAAGTTATCAGAGTCTAGGAATAATTTTCAGTCGTGGTTGAACATCAGCATTGATGCAGCTCTGGGGTGTCGTGCCAATGTCTTCCATATCGTTAGACATGGATCTAAGAAGGCTGATCGCCAGGGGAATGTCATTGCCATTCACCCACAGGCAGCACCGACAGTCTGCAGGCACACTTTGGAGCTGCTCATATCACTGGCTAAAAGCTTCCCAGGGTACTTCGTTCCAACTAAGTCCAAAGAGGAGGAGAAACTTAAGGAGAAGGAGTCCAGTGTCAAGGAGGAGAGTGGAGCCAAGAGCAAAACAACATCTAAATCGACAAAGACAGAAATGCCAGACTTTTGGGATATGCTTTTGAAGCTCGACTCGTGTGCCTCGAAGAAGGGAAAATCAGTCGCCAGAACTCATTCTAGTTCGGCCATTGGGTCTGAACCCGAGCAGAGTCTCACGTCGTTTGAATCGTCGGCCTTTGGGGGATTGATATCAATGCTCCACTGGTCTGTTGTTAAGAGGAGCTCTCAGCTGACTGACAAACTCCTTCGTCTGCTCTCACTCATCTCCATTGGACTGACTGAAGTGAATCCCTACAGGAGACAAGACGCCACTAAAAATAAAAAGGTTGAACCCAGCAAGGAGCAGAGTGTTGCTGCACCCGAGGGTCATCTGAGGCTAGCTGTTCAGGTTCTAACGAGCAAAAGCTGCTCCGAAGAGGGTCTCGAGGATGCAACTGCACTCCTGCTGAACCTCTCCCACTGTCCAGATCCTACGAGACAACTGATCCTCAAACTCCTGCTGGAAGGGGCCATGGAACTAGCCAATATGGTCTGCGAACATATCAACGAACTGATGAAAGAGCTGAAGGTACTGAATCGTGAATTGAAGAGGAGAAATTCCCTCGAGGAGCAGCCGTCAACGAGTGGTGGATCTGCTCGAGGAATTCTCATGGACAGATTTACCATGGACAATGTCATCGTCACTGCTCCAGCTAAAGTCAAAGCAGCTACTGATCTGCAATTACCATCGATGAGTGCACTCGTCAGCAAGACATCTAGTCAAGCATTTTTCTTACGCATACTCAAGGTGATTGTCCAGATCAGGGAGGCTGTCAACTTGGCGAATAAGAAGAAGAGTGAGAGTGCACAGGGGACTGGTGAGACTGCCATGGAGACTGCTAATACCTCGCAGGTGCAGGAGTCTGCTGTTGATGATAATGCCACTGCTGATAACTCAGCTATGGAGACTGCACAACCAGCGCAGGCTGAGGTACCACCGAAGGCCTCCAACTCGAAAACAGAGGAGGATAAATCGACTCTACCACTGCTGAGCGAGAGCCTGGTTCTGGATAATTTATGGGAGACCCTCAGTGCTTGTCTTCTGGAGCTGGAGCACACACCTGATCACCATGCAGTACTGGTTCTTCAGCCAGCTGTCGAGGCGTTCTTCCTGGTTCACTCGTCATCGAGCACTTCGTCCAAGGATCGCAATAACGAAACTAATAACGAGACTCGAGAGGCTGTGGCTGACATGGCGCCAGTCTCTCCGATATTCCCGGACTCTGATGGAACTTCTACGAATGAAATTTCGAATAACTCGGGGGCGTGGGACTTGGCACCAGCACCCACGAAGACGCTGCCCTCTGATCAGTTGAAGTTCTTGAAATTCGCTGAGACCCACAGGACTGTTTTGAATCAGATTCTCAGGCAGACCACGACACATCTTGCTGATGGGCCATTCAGTGTTCTCGTGGATCACACCAGGGTTCTGGACTTTGATGTCAAGAGGCGGTACTTCAGGACGGAACTGGAGAGGATGGACGAGGGCATCAGGAGGGAGGAGCTCGCTGTGCACGTCAGGAGGAGCCACGTCTTTGAGGACTCCTTCAGGGAACTGCACAGGAGAAATGCGGACGAGTGGAAGAACAGGTTTTACATCGTTTTCGAGGGCGAGGAGGGCCAGGATGCTGGGGGACTCCTCAGGGAGTGGTATGTCATCATCTCCAGGGAGATATTCAATCCCATGTATGCGTTGTTCACTGTCAGCCCTGGGGACAGGGTCACTTACATGATAAACTCCTCCTCTCACTGCAATCCCAATCATCTTTGCTACTACAAATTCGTGGGGAGGGTCATTGCCAAGGCTATTTATGATAATAAGCTGCTCGAGTGCTACTTCACCAGGAGCTTTTACAAGCACATCCTCGGGATTTTGGTGAAACACACGGACATGGAGAGCGAGGACTACAGCTTCTACAAGGGACTTGTTTATCTCACTGAGAACAATATCACGGATCTGGGGTATGAGCTCACTTTCTCGGCTGAGGTCAATGAGTTCGGGGTGAATGATGTCAGGGATTTGATTCCCAATGGGAGGAATATTGTTGTTACGGAGGAGACTAAGCTGGAGTACATCAGGCTGGTGTGTCAGATGAAGATGACTGGAGCCATTCGAAAACAGTGAGTTCAATTGTTTGGGAAATTTTTGTTGAGACCGAATTGGGGGTTTTCAAGTGCTTTGGCTATTTTTTCTCCAGTGAAATGATTTTCTAGTTTTGCAGTTGAACGTCAGGGCTTCCATTTCAGCCCCGTTTGACCCCAAGTTTCCGGATATTTTAAAATGATTTTATTATTCAAAATTTACAGGTCTGGATTTGAATCTCGATATTAAACCGGTAGAAAAATTAATGAAATGATTTAAAAATCGCAATTGTTGAAAATTACGAGCATTTACGATAAATAATTAATAAACAATCAATTTTACACCGTAAAAATTAGTTGTTTGGAATCGTAACAAATTTATTCGTATTCAGAATTTTACCAAAAATTTCACACCTAAAAAAATAAAGTTTCCGAAAGTTTAAACATTTTCAATTATTTATTTATAAACAATGAATGGTTAAAAAAATTACAATTCTGGGCAGAATGTGTTTTTTTTTTTCAAAATTTTGTGCACAATTTAATTGACAAATTTGATGATTGAAAATGGTTTAATCTGTAGCGTGAAAACTTGAATATCATTTATTGGGACCCAAGTGATGTTTTATAACATTTTCATTTCAATAATCCTTGCTTATTCATTGAAAAGCTCAAGTTTTTATTATAATGTGAAATCTTGAGTTGTGCTGAATGGAATTGTTTGAAACAATCAATTTTTCACCATAAAAATCATTTGTTCCGAATCGTAACAAATTTATTCGTATTCAGAATTTTACCAAAAATCGATTTCACGCCTAAAAAAATCAAGTTTCCGGAAGTTTAAACATTTTCAATTATTTATTTATAAACAATGAATGGTTAAAAAAAATTCGGGGCAAAGTGTTTTTTTTTTTTTCAAAATTTTCTGCACAATTTAATTGACAAATTTGATGATGGCAAAAGGTTGAATCTATAGTGTGAAAAATTGAATATCGAATATTATCAAATACAATATAATATTGAATATTGAATTTATAATGTTTTCATTTCAATGATAATTTCTTATGCATTGAAAAGCTCAAGTTTTGATTATAATATGGAATCCTGAGTTTTGCTGAATGGAATTGTTTCATGTACTGGTGTTTTCTTTGCAGATTGAATTCATTCTTAGAGGGATTCTACGACATTATCCCCAAACGATTAATTTCAATATTCAATGAGCAGGAGCTCGAGTTGCTCATAAGTGGTTTACCAAATGTTGATATCGAGGATCTGAGAGCGAATACAGAGTATCACAAATACAGTCCCACTTCACTACAGGTGAATATTGTCATTCAATTCAATCATTTTAAGTTTGTGAAGTCGTTAAAATGAAATCTTATCTTGATAACTAACTATTTTGGGACCGAAAAATGTGTTGTG
This sequence comes from Diachasma alloeum, assembly GCF_001412515.2. Classification (NCBI taxonomy): domain Eukaryota; kingdom Metazoa; phylum Arthropoda; class Insecta; order Hymenoptera; family Braconidae; genus Diachasma; species Diachasma alloeum. The sequence continues at coordinate 788,918 of NW_021680503.1, forward strand.
GCTTTTTGTCTTGAAATAAATTCCTTCCGAGACAGATTGATGATTTACAAAATTGTCTTCTGACTCATTATTGATGTTTTTTCTTTGTAAAAAAAAATAGATTCAGTGGTTCTGGCGTGCTCTTCGTGGATTTGATCAAGCAGATAGGGCTAAGTTCCTTCAATTCGTAACGGGAACGTCGAAGGTACCTCTTCAAGGCTTTGGGGCACTTGAAGGCATGAATGGTGTACAGAAATTCCAGATTCATCGGGACGATCGTTCAACTGATAGATTACCGTCCGCACATACATGGTAAATATTCATTCCTTGAATTTTTCATGACATAAAAATTTATAAAAATTGAAATTTTTAGGAGAGCGACATTCAATTCGATTTTGGAGGAAACAAATATCAAATTCTTTAAATTCCCTAAAAATTCTGTGGAATTCCAACAACAGAAAGTCGAGAATTCCTTAACTTATTTTAATTTTTAAGTAAAATATGAATACTCAGTCTCAAATTACACAGAATGTCCAATTAATTAAGTTCTCCTGAATTTAACTAATTTTCATGGAATAAGTGAACTAAAATTTGAATTTCTGAATTTCCAACGATGAAATTGCTTGAAGTACAATGTGTTGAAAATTTCAATAACAAACAAATAGTAATGAATCTCTCTCTCACTAAATCCGCCGAAATAAATTCATAAATGAAGAGACTTGGCAATCTCCATTCACCTGATTTTTCAACCTTGTCTCATAAATAATTTCCAATTTCCAGTTTCAATCAACTCGATCTGCCAGTCTACGAGACATACGATAAACTGCGTAGCAATCTACTTAAGGCAATCCACGAGTGCAGCGAGGGCTTTGGATTTGCATAAATTGTTTTTACATAGCAAAGGAACCACCTGATAATAACAATTACCCAATATCTTCATGAATTAACACTCGACCCCCACCAGAAAAAAAAACGCGTAACAACCGAGTAAATTCAAAGTGAAAAGCGCCAATCCTTTCGTTCGTTATTTTAAAATATTTTTTTTTTACACTTTATAAAGAGCAACAACAAGATGATAAATGAACCGTTAACCGACGTCATTAATAATCCAACTCGGTAATCGGTTGATATACATAATTAACTAAAGCGTATGTACATACATGTACTCATTTTGGGGGGATGTAATTATAACTGAATCACTGTGCAACGCTTCCCAAATGTCAGAGTTTATTTTGTTGAAGAAAAAAAAACTGATAAAAAAAAATGATAAAAAAAACGTAATAAGTAAATTTTTGCAAAAGTTTGTGCAGAGCTTAAAGTTGACTTGAAAATAGCGAAGAATGATAAAACAATGATTTAAAAGAAAAAAAAACAATAATGGAGACTTTAGTTAAGAACTCGGTCGTAAGAATTAACAGTTAAGTTCATTTGTAAGCATTAATTAATAAAGAAAATTGAAAAAATAATGATAACGTAGATGTCTTAGATCGTTGAGGGATACGAGAGAGCATCGAGGATATAAATTGTATGATATTGCACTTGATGATATGATAAAGTGATCAGTGATGATGATTAGATCGATTATCAATTGGGGAATTCAATTCTTTCCCTTTTTTCATGTCCCTTTGTTCTTTATTTTCGTTCGTGAGAGAGTAATTAGAGGGAAAAATACGCAAGATTAAGACTGCAGGGATCGATAATGTTGTAAGTATGAAAGTGTGAATGATTATAATTCGTGACACTAAACAGCCTAAATGAAATTGAAAAAACATTTTTCCACGCGATGATAAATCCTGTCCCCTCATGACAGATGTATGGTTGTACACTATTTAGTATTAATAATTCTAGATAATTTTTAAATGGTAATAGCTGATAATTTCTAAGTAATATCATTTTAATATTAATCATTCGAAGAAAGAAAATTGTGATGTTGTTAAAAAAGGGAAAAATAACGAGAAATACAACAAAATATGTGTCTTTTTTTTTCTTCAAGTCTTTCTAAAATCGATGGCTTTGGGGGTTTGATTGATTGAATAGCTCGTAACGCGGTGTTTGTAACAAGAAAATATATTATGTATTTCGTATTTACAGATGCACACGATAATTGAGACACAGTTTTTTACAAATGAACAAAAATTTCTTATAGATACTGCTGGCGAGCCATGAGTTATAAGATGATTTACGTATTGTTATTGACTGTAGAGACCCATCCACAGGTGGAAACAACAGGCGTTTACGAATCCCTCGATCAGATTGTGAATTTCACACAGGTTGAAGGGAGAACTTGTTATTTCAGCTGATTTACGGTAGACTGCGTAGAGTTCCTGCAAACATTAGATGTAAATATTTAATTTAATTTATAATCGATTCCATTTAACATCCATTTTCATTAATTTATCAGTTTAGTGATTATTTCCGTGATTGAAACGTTGAAATTACTCAGTGAAACATTCCTATTAAATAATTATTAGTTTATGAAATTTAATTGATAAAATCAGGTGAATAATTTACTAAAGTGATGAATTCTGAAATGAAAATCAATTGACTCATTTGAAACGAATTCATTCACTTGAAGAATGGGAATGAATATCAAAAGTCATTATAAAATCAAAACAGTAATTAATCAATCTCTTAAAAAATTAAAAACGTATTGGTTTACGAAATCTATTTGACAAAATTATGAAAATAATTTACTAATATTGATGAATTTTTTAATGAAAATCAATTAACTCATTTGAAATAAATTCAATCATTTCAAGAATGAAAATGAGTAACAGAATTTATTATAAAATCAAAACACTAGTTAATCAATCTCAAAAAATGAAAAACTGATTGATTTATGAAATCTAATTGATAAAATCATGAAAATAAACCAATATTGAGTAATTTTTGAATGAAAATCAATTAACTCGTTTGAAATGAATTCAATCACTTGAAAAATGAAAACGAATATCAAAATTCATAATAAAATCAAAACACTAATTAATCTCTCAAAAAATGAAAAAAAAAAATTGTTTACGAAAAATCATGAAATCATGAAAATAATTTACGAATATTGCCGAATTTTTTAATGAAAATCAACTTATTTGAAATGAATTCAATGATTTGAAGAATGAAAACGAAAAACAAAATTCCTCATAAAATCAAAACCCCAACTAATCAATCCTTCAAAAACCGAATAAATTATTGAAGAGTCAACTCACCCCCCTGGACGTATGCAGATCAATGGTCAGCATCATGAAGGCCTGCAGATAGCTAGGATGGAGTATCAAATGATGAGTGACATTGCCATCGGGCGTGCTAAACTGTTTGTGATGCTCCTGATACTTATTCTGCAGGACCTTCGCGAGTGTCTGGTACCACCCAATGGGCTGATTGACGAGAGGACTGAGCCTGGCATCCAGGGCAGAAAGTGTTTCAGCTTTAGCCAGTGACTTGAGCTCCATGAACTCATTATAACTCATCGTGGACTTGTTCTCCAGAAGCTTATTCCACAGAAGATGAGTCCTGCAATGCAGCGTTCCCCTCTCAATCATGTTGGTGATGTGTTGCCTCGCAGCCTTCGCCTGAGAAATGATCAGCTGCTGCATCAGCTGCTCATGAGACGAGTAATACCCCAGATAATTCACCGACTCCTGTCGAATCTGCATGAAGTGAGGGGACTCGGGGGTGTTTCCAGCACTGGCACTCATCAGAGGAGAGGTGGGCACTGGTGGAGGTGTTGGTGCCATCTCCCTCTTCTCCTCCTCATGATCATTCTTGGGATTCTCCCTCACTGAGCTCACAGAGTCAGAATTGCTCTCTGTATACTCTGAATCCGTGTTGCTGTCGTCCTTGAGACCCTTCTCCGACGATGGGACTGGCGTAGTTGGCCCAGACTCCAGGTAATTCTCCACATGACCACCTGCCGTTGTCTTCACAACACTGTAAACAGTCCTGAACTTTCCCAATTTGTTGTTCTCCACCTCTCGTTTGGGATACAGCTCCCTCTTGCTGGTTAATATCAGGTAGAACTTGAGACTGATCTCCGTCTTCTCGATCTGGGGCGGCTGATCCTGCTTGGAGACGATCAGAGCAACAGTGAAGTCATCAGTGTACTTGGTATCCTGTGCATCGCAGTAGCTGACCAGGGGCGTGCTCTGGAGCCTCACCAGGACGTACTCGCTGTCCCTCGTGTCCTGGGAGTCGCTCGTCATCCCGAAGACCTGCATCCCATAGGTCTTCTCGTGGGACAGCAGGTACGAGTACAGAGTGTGGGCTGGAGTCGTCAAGCTGCTGACATTAACAACATCACTGTAGACCAGGTTCCTAGCGAAATTGGGGGCTTTGCTGTAGTACTTGATGAAGTCGTCCAGGAACTGGGTGAGGTGGTAGCCCTGTTGCAGGGACCACTGGCCAGTCCCAGCGATGTACGAGTGAATGCATCGAAGGTGAAAGTCATACGTGAAAGAGTGAAGATGCATGTTGATCTTGATTTTGTCACAGGCATCAATGAAACTCGACATGAATTGATTCACTGATCCAGTGCTGGATTTCGTCTGGAGTCTGTTGCACTCGATTATGTGGAGCTTGACGATGAAGAAGGGCTCTGACAGCTGAATCTCGAAGACCAGAATCCCACCCAGCATGGACTTTTTGAGGTAGCAGACCTGGTGGGGGTCGTCAGGATTGCTCTTTTCGCCGTCGATCTGGACAGGGTGGAACCCCAGGAGTTGGAGGTACTGCTTGTACTCCGAGAGCATCGAGGCGCAGAGCTCCTGGTGCCAGGAGTCGACAGCCTTCTCGGAGTGTTTGTCCAGCTTTTTGTAGAGCTGGGAGACTTGAGAGCCGATTGGGGAGATTGAGGATGGGGGAGTTAGGGAGTGGTCCCTCGTCGCTGCTGACTGGAGCCGCCACTGGGGCAGGAAGAGGATTGGGGTGTGACAGTAGTGGATCAGTCGAGAGTACTGTTTGAATGTCTGGAGGGTCAGCGCTGGCATGGGGATGCTGGGGGCTGCACTCCTGCTCTGCCACATGGAGTACAATTTCGTCAAGTCTTCTTTGGCCTTCCTCTCTCTTTGGTAGAGGTCCTGGAGGTCGTAGATGCCCTTCACCACTGGGTCTGTGGTGTTCGGAGGGTACTGCATTGTAGGTCTGGCGTCTCTCATCACCTGCCCCAGCATTCGATCCCAGGAGTACTGAGGGACTGACTTCATCAGTTGCCCACTTCTCCTGGGCCACTCCTTCCCCTCTGCTGTCAGTGGGAACTTTGCGAGGCTCTCGAGGTCCGATATCTGGTACTGGGGGTGGTCCTCCCGGTGGTGGTAACTGTCCAACGACTGATGATGAAACACCCCCAATTTCTGAAGTGTTATGCTCGAGAACAAGATGGATCTGGAGGACAACCAGGTGGCCAGGCTCGTCGTCTGTTTAATCAGCTTCTCTGATCGTTCCTTCGACCAGTTGTACATGTACATCACCACCTGGTGGCTCTCCACCTGCGCCAGGAGCAGTCGCTGCCTGGGGATGAAGCTCGACTCCTGGATGAGGGGGTTGAACTTCTGCAGGAGCTTCTGATCCTTCGGGATCAGGGACTCGGGGTCTGGCACTTCACTGAAGGATGCCTTCCACTGGTTGAAGTTCCTCGCCACCACCACTGCTTTCGTGAAGGATCTCTGGTCCTCCTGAGGGAATTCATATGGCACATAAATTATTTTTTCATTCTCATCACTGTCAACCCCTCTCTTGGCCTTCTTCTGGCCTCCTCCTGGGTCATTATCCCCCCTAAATGGTAATCTAATGGATTCATCGATGGAATCATCAACGACAAACGGCTGTGTCTGTCTCAAAACAAAACTCCTCGTGGAGGTCTCAGGGGCATTGATTCGTATCAAGTTCTGCAGCTCCCCGACGATGGTGGGAATGGGATGTCGGTGCTGAATACTGACGACGTGTTTCTTCACCGAAGGCACTCCCATGTCCAGAGCGAACTGAAACCAGGAGGGAAGTGTCCTGTGGTAGATCTCGTGGAGCTCCCCCTCTTCCCCAAGCTCGTCAACCCCCATTCGTCGATGACTCTGAGATTCTCTCCTCGGGGAATCCCCCTCTGAGCCCTCATTCAGATCGCTCTTCCCCTCACCCCCAACAACAGTCAGGGGCACAGGCAGGAGACGGTACTCAACAACCAGGTCCCACGTCGCATATTTAATGGCAGCCCTCAGCTTCTCCACCAGTGTCTCCAGATACACTCTCCCCTGCCTCCAGACTCTGAACTCTATTGGAGAACCTGACAACGTGCAGGAGCTAGTCCCTTCGTAAGAATTCGTGGAGACGACGTCCTTGAACTCCTCGGGGGACAGGTGCCCAGGGAATTCCAGGAGACAGTCGGCCTCGTTGACGTCCTTGGAGATGGCCATGGCGATGCAGGCGATCCCCTTGTTGCCACTCGACTGGCTCTGATTGTTGAGGAAGATGTCGGTCTCTGGGACTCGTTTGTTGGACCCCTCGGGCTGGGAGTAGTCCTGGAAGTGATAGTGCCCCCTGGGATCCGTGTACTTAGGGATGTAGAGGAACTGGAGAACGTTCTGCCTGAGGTAGTAGGCGAGGGCGTTCATGTGTGACGAGTAATAAGGCTGGATCGAGAACTGCACGTAGCTCTCGGGGGATCTGTAGGGCTTCTGAATGAAGTGAACGTCTGCTGGAGTTAATTTGCACATTGGGTTCCTAGCTAGCATCACAGAGAGCACCTCCAAGACGGCGTCGTCCAGCCGGTTGTGTAGAACCTGAACCAGGTCCTGCCTCACCTCCACCCCGGGCTCTGATATTCCATGCACCATCAGGACGATCGAGTCGTCGCACTTGCTGAGATAATCAGAGTCCTTCTCCCCGAAGGATCTCACCCTCGGTCTGGTGTCGTCCACCCTCGACTGGTCCTGCTGCACCCCAGGAGTCCTCGGCTGAGACAAGGAAGCGATGCTGCTACTCCTGGAGACCATCAGTTTCTCATCAGACTCGGATAATTTATTCTGCAGTGGTTTTCCATCCCCAGTCTGCTCGTGCAGGCGAAGGTAGAAGACATTGGAGTTGTTCTCGCGATAAATGAACATGTTGTTTCTGTTGTTGACTGAGAATCTGCTCAGCACAACGTGAAGTGCCTTGATCCCTCTGGACAATCCCGATCTCCCAGGCCCTGTCTTCAGCCTAGGGTGGAGGGAGAAGGGGACTTCCCAGACGACTGAGCACCTGAACATGCCAGGGGTCATGTTCACTACTGACTCGTGCTTGGGGATCATTCCTGATTCGCTCGTCGAGTCTGCCCTCCAGTTGTGGTCCTCGTGGGACTCTGGCTCCAGCAGAGAGTCGCAGTTTCTCGTATCGTGGAGGCTCTCCAATAACAGGTACTGATTGACCCTCCTGCAGATCGCTGTTATCTGCGCCACCACCATCTTCTGGACCTGCGTATACCTGTCCACCTCAGGAGAGGCGAACTCCAGAAATCTGCAGTGGAAGTAAACGTTCACGTGGCTCTTGTGCACCTGGAGGATCAGCCAGAAGTTGGGGAGAGTGTCTCGTCGTTTGTCCAGGTCCACCAGCCAGCAGCAGTCGTCCTCGGAGTTGCTGCTGTCCCCCTCGTAGCCGTCGTCGGTCCCCGGGTGGCCCTCACCAATGCTTGAGATCTCTGAATGACACCCTGGGGGGTCGCCAGAATCCTGCCTCGAGGTCCTGCTGTTGACGTCCTGGGGACTGTCCGAATCGTCCAGCTCCACTGTCGACCTGTCCTCATCATTCATCTCCAATTTCGTTTCGATGCAGCTCTCTGCATGGCCCATTGTCCTCTCGTCTTTAACGAAATATAGAAATCGTTCAAGTTGCTTTATCATGTACCTGTCCACCTCCATCTTTATGAGCTCCTCGTGGAACTTGGGGGCACTGTTGCTCGAGGGGAAGACGAACTGCAGGGGAACTTTATCTATGTGACAGCTGGTCCTCCCACTGGACTCCGACACGTGTTTAGCCACGAACTCCAGGGTCTCCTCTGTTGGAGGTGTGCTATCCAGCAGCGCCGTTGCCACTTCGTCCCTCAGGAGCCACTCGATCTCCATTCTCAGGGTGGAAATGGCGTCGTGCTGATGATGAGGCAGATGAGCAATTCGTTCTCGCAACAGTAAATCCTCTGACAAAGCCGTGTCGTTCCCAGGACTGCTCTCACTCTCAGTCTTCAGACTTCCCACTGGAGAGGCACTGCAGTAGGACGTCGTCCTCAGAGCCACACGCTCCAGGCTCACCTCCAGCACCTCCCTAGGGAGATTCAGGCAGATTATGTCCAAAGTTATCTTCACATTGTCCAAGTCTGAGACGTTGCAGTCCTCAAGGTGCTGCTGCAGCTCGGCGAAGCACGTGGGGAGGAGCTTCACAGGAATGCTGGAGAAGTTGGATCGCGAGTGGACCGAGCAATTCAGCTGGAGAAAGAGTGGCTGCTCCTTGGAGTTGCGGTCGTCCTCACGAAGATCACTGATGAGGGACTCGGTGGAGTCGTAGCTGGAGAGCTTGACCTCATCCCTCAGGTTGGAGATGGTCCAGGTGCCATTGGAGGAGACAGTCTTCATTTGTCCATCCAGCTTGCACTCGAGTTCCGAGGGGAATGTGAAGCCCTCCTCCAGGTCGTCATCACTGTCAGACCTGTGGAACTCCATCTGCCTGTCGGCATTGTGAAGGGGCGAGCAGTAGTAGAACTCTGGATGCGCTGGGACTGGTTTGAACGCCACCTGGATGATCCTCCTGAATTTCTCTCGAATCAGGTTGTGGAGGGGCTGGAACTCCACGCAGGTGGAGCTCGTGTAGTCCTCGGGGTCTGACTTGCTGGGGGAAGCCGATGGATTCAGGTGCTTGCAGACTGTTTTCAGGTAGTTTGTTATGTTGATCTCGATGAGGGACTCTTCGCACTGCTCCACAGCGGCCTCCATGTCCTCGTAGGACAGCTGGAGCTGCAGGGAGAGGGACTTGTAGACTGCCACGACGAAGCAGTGGCAGTGGGCCAAGTTCAGGAGCTTGCAGTGCTCCAGGAGGCTCCTCTGGTCAGTTCCATTGTCAGAGTCCTCGCTCTTGGGCTCTGGGGACGCTGATTTGCAGTCGTTCGAGGACTTCAGGTGGACGAAGTCCTCGTGGATGTGATGACCCACTGAGAATGTGTTGTTCTGGTAGATGTCTTTGGACCTGGGGGAGGTGAACTTGTTGATGATGACCTCGATGAGGAGGGCTAGGGAGCAGTCGTAGACGTAAATCGGGAGGATTAGGCCTGGTTTGGGCCCTCCTGAGGGGACTCTGCGTCTTCTGTCTGCCTTTGGGGTGCTCTCGGTTGTCGGCGTTCGACTGGAGATGCTCGAGTCGAACTCGAATTTCTTGGGAGTGCTGAACCACGAGGAGATGGCCTTCTCCTCCGATGGCGAGAGCTTGTCCAGCTTTTCCAGGGATTTCTCGCGGGAGTACTTGCGGTGCTTCTGGGGAGGGTTCAACAGCGTTCGGACGTCTCTTTCCGTCGAGGGGAGCAGCGTCAGGATTATGTGGGTTGTACTGATGCCCTTGATGAAGCAGCGCCATCTTATCGAGTTCTTCTGCTTCTCGGTGAGATCTGGGGAGAAGGGCAGCGGGGAGGTGCCCTCTCGGGGACGGGTGCAGAGCATCGCTGTGAAGTCCTGGCATTCGGAGGCCGTCAGCAGGATCTCTTTGTTGTGGAGGTGCTTCATGTGGTCCATCAGATTCTCGAGGAGAATGCTGTTGGTGTTCTCCGAACCGTCTTCGGGGAATGACGGGCCTAGGGGAATTTAGAGAATTTAATGATTTTTGAGGGGAAGATGAGTAGGGAAAATTTCACAAAACCCTAGCAATTTGACAGAAAATTCTATTGGATTTACATTGATTCTTGGGCGATTTTGTTTAGTAGAAATCAGTAGCGAAGTGGTAAAACGGTTTAAGACCCGCGTGGATTATCTTTCGAACGTTATCTCGATTGTTTTTCCATCTTCATAGTGTAAAATATGTCACAATTTCTATTGGATTTTACAAAAAAAAAAAAAAAAACAGAAAAAACTGAACATTTTTAAAAAGCGTTTTTATTAAAGATTAGGAAATAAGTTCGGTAGAGAGGAAATAGTGAATGGATAATTTATCATGGTAACTAATGATATGGCAGCCATTGACTACTGTGATAAATGACGACCTAACAGTCATTAGATACGTCAACTTATTAATTTGAAATTTCCTCCCTATTGGGTTTACTTCCCAATATTATTCAAAAATGCTCTTTGAAAACGTTCAGCTTTTTTCCGCGTTTTTTTTTATTGTACAATCATAATTTTTGGAGACTCCAGGGCTATGTGAAACTGAATAGCAATTGGAGATCATTTCGAATTATCAAATGAAAAAAAAAACAACCGAAATCATGTTCGAAAGATAATCCATCCAGGCCTTAAGTCGATTTATCTCCCAGTTGAGTTTTTGAGGAATATTTCCGAATCTAAGGGAGATAGCGAAATATTCGTAACTACATTTGTTGTAGCTCTCAATCGGCTCTACAAAAAAGATGATAATAAAAATTTTGCTATCTCCCTTAGATTCCGAGACATTCATTGAAAGTCAAAATTGACTTCCAATCTTGAAAAAATTCACGTGAACCGTCTTACCACTTCGCTACTGAAATGTTCGATGAAAAATATTCTATAGAAAAAATAAATGGAATTCTATTTATCTATATAACTTGGTCCATTTTCTGTGGAAATTCCGCGGCTCAAATTTACCAAATTTTTTGTTGAATTTTTTATAATAAAAGTGAAGAAAAATGGAGTGAAAAAAAAGCTGGGAAGACTCCATCGATTTTTTTTGTAGATTTCATGTCGTTCTACTAAAGTGATCTCCCTGAAGATTTGATAATAAAAAATGAGCTTCTAAAAATGAATTGAGCAGGCATCCATTCCATTCAAGTAATTTCTTTATCAAATGCAACTTTTGGAGAAAACTTCCTTCTTCAGAAGTATACGTAAAAAAATCGCACAGAGATGTTCTATGATACATTAACATCAATCAAATTGATTAAATTTTATTGCCCTCCCGAAATATGCAAAATTAAAAATTAAAATGACTCCAAATTGCTCATTTAAAATTCATTAGAATAAAATTCATCAATGCAATCGTCTAACCATCAGCGAACATGGAGAACAGCAACTCAGCTTGTTGGCACTTGGGAAGAATACTCAGGGCATCGAAATTAAATAATTTATGATCGATACTGTCATCCCTGGAGGGCGTATTGAGAAACGACTTCGATTGAGTGAAGTTATTAACGGAAGTCCGTCGTGAGGGCCCCCGATTACCCTGATTATACAGATTATTCTGGTACTGGTATCCATTCGTCGGATCGACACTGCCCTCGCGCGCCTCAACCTGACTCAGCAAGCTCAAGTGCTCTAGAGTCAAAAGGGCGTTTATGCACTCCTCGTCGATTCGGGATATCTGGAAGAAATAGAAAAAAAATCCAACAGGTCATTCTACTGTACATGGCTATTTATTCCATTAATTATTATTAATTGCAAATGAGGAATTTGTGTGCTATAAATTTACGTACAATTCTTCAATTATCTCGAATGATTAATTACTTGTTGAGAAAAATTAAGAGACCTTTTTTGTCCAATCAATACAAAAAATACTCTAGAAAACTCCAGAGACGAATAAAAGAAGTGAAAATATTTCTAAAAAAAAAAAAAATTGAACAGTTCATTCTACTGTACATGACTATTTATTCCATTAATTATTGATAATTATGGATGAGGAATTTGTACATAACGCTTTATTCCAATGATTATCGATAATTATAAATGAGGAATTTGTGTCTATAAATTTACGTAGAATTCTTCAATTATTTCGAATGTTAAATCACTTGTTGAGTAAAATTAAGAGACCTATCTTGTCCAATCATTCCAAAAATAATCCAGAAAACCCCAAAGACGAATAAAACAACCAGACATTTCCATAAAAAAAAGGAAAAAAAATCCAACAACTCATTCTCCTATACATGACTATTTATTCCATTAATTATCATCAATTATAAACGAGGAATTTGTGTCAATAAACTACATACAATGTTCGATCACTTATTGAAGGACAAATTTAGGAGAGTGTTCTAATTAAAATACAGAAAAATGAAGAGACTAGGTGCCCGGAATAAGTTGGAGGAGTTGAATCTCACTTTTAATACCAAGCGCAGAGACCACTTCTCCACTTGAACCGCGACACCTCCAATAAATCCAAAAACTAATCCATAAAATCCACAAGAAGAACAGAACAACCGAAGATTATTTCCCCAAAAACGTCGAGTGAATATCTCATCGACGAAAAATTCCAGAGGACGCTAAGCTGGAAGAAATAGATCTGGCAATTAATTCGAGTGCAAAACCCACTGCCTAGATCCTCACTTCCAACTGATTGTCCCCTGGACGGATCAGCAGCCGAAGAGACCGGGAGAAGCACCACTTGAAAACTTTCACAATCACAGAATGAAAAATTTCCCCCGTCGCTGAGGGAGATCACGAGTGACTGAGGTATTCGACACGTTGATATAAAAACTAGAATGACTAGGCCCAGGTGACACCGCCAGGGGCCCCATATATACCCACGGAGACTGATAGGCAAACCCCGTCCTAGGTCCCTCATCGATATCCGAGCCCCACCCTGATAACGATAACGCCACGCTCGAGATATACCGATACAACGTGTCAACTTCAATCATTTCAGCAAGATTTTATTGATCAATTCAATTGATACGAAATTAAATTGAAGCGGCCCCGGGGTGCAAAGGTCCATTTCACTCCTGGAGAACTCTCAGCTTCACATTCTCATTCTCATTCTCATCCCAGTCTTATCTCATCCGGTGATAAGGTGAAAAATAGGTGATCCGAATTTCTCGGGGAAGGCCTAGTGGAACAAAAATTAAACTCTCTAACGAACGATTTTTTTTATTGAGAAAGACTGAGATGACTTTGAGGAGTTTTGATATCAGCACTGGGAGATAAGATTCTCCCGGGAGATTAATTTCGACAGAACATTATTTTCTCGAAAATAATATTCGAGGGAAAAGATAAAACGCAGTGGTCTTATCGAAGAAATAAAATCGTGTGGATGTCGATTAATTCGAAAGTTGGAGATTGATGGAAGGGAATTGGAAGTTCTCGGATAATGCAGGGGTCGAACTTTATCCACAATTGAATGGTGCGATGAAGAATCCGAAACAATAATCTCTGGGAACGGTATCTCTGTCCAATGTTTGCTGAGATATAGATGTCCATGGCAAAATAAACCACTTCAAAGTATTAATGCCCGAGAAACAATTCTCCTCTCGAACTGATTAGGAACGATTTATCAAGGCAGCGGAGATAGCACTGGTGTCGCGACTCTCTACACATCCGGAGAATCTGAAGAACGAGATAACTCGATGGTTTCCCTGTACGATGTGATTATTTTTTCGAATGAACAGATTCGTTACGACAAACCACGAAATTCGAATTAAGCCCTCATAGTTTCTGTTTGATCTATTGATGTCTGTGCAAGTATTGATCCTAGTTATCTTATCAGAGAAGAACGTTTTGAGGAATACGAGAAACTCTTATCACTTCCAACTAGCTGAATGACGTTTGGAATGATTGTTCAGTCTTTATTTTTCTCCATTAGTGAGTTTAACTGCAATTAAATATCAATTTTTCGTTTGTAGTTGATGATAACGAGATGTTGAAATAGTTAATAATAATTTAATTGGCATTCTCATATTTTCTGTAATATTATAATATTTCTGTATTTTTTTCAATATTTTAATCCTGTCATGAAGAACAAACAAATGAAGATATTAGCGACGGAAAATATGTTGGGAAAAGTGAAGATAATCATTATTCAATTTTTATTTTTCTCCATCAGTGAGTTTAACTGCAATTAAAATCAATTTTTCATTTGTAGTTGGTGATAACGAGATGATGAAATTGTTATTAATAATTTCATTGACATTCCTACATTTTCCGCGATATTTCACGGTTCTTTCATATTTATTTAATATTAAACTAGAGTGAAATGTTCTTCTATTCAATATCTTTTGAATATTTCAATCCTGTTATGAGTAATTTATCTGAAGAATAAACAAATGAAAATACTAACACCGTAAAATTCATCGAGAAAAAACGCACCAAACAAAGATGAAGCTATGAAACATTCCTCAACATTAGGTAAACCTCGTTCGATCGACTAATCCGGTAAAAAAATCTGCGAATGGTTTAGAAAATCCTGTAATTTCCCTGGAAATTCCAACATTTTTCGAAAAAGCCCCGAATTGTTCAGAATGTTGTTGCAAACACCTGAATTTTCTCGATCTTATTGGAAAAGTCCCAAATGATTTTGAAATTCTCAGAACATCTGAGAGATTTTGAGAAAGCTTGGAATTTTTTCCAGAATAAAAAACCCTCCCTCGTATCTTGCTAAAATTCACCAGAAGGTTTTAAAATTTTCCAGACGGTTCTAGAATATTTCAGAATTTTCTACCTCAAATTTTTCATAAAAACGTCGAATTGTCTCAAATTTTTGAAAAAAAATTCAATAGTGAAGTGGTCAAACGGTTTAAGTCAATTTTAGCTATTGGCCAGTTTTCAATGAATATCTCGAAATCTAAGGGAGATAGCAAAATTGTTCTCATAACCTTTGTAGTAGCACTCAATTCGCTCTACAAAAAAGGTTATAATGAAAATTTCGCCATCTCCTTTAAATTCGTTAATATTTCTGGAAAACTCAGCTAAAGACTAAATCAACTTGAACCGTTTGACCACTTCGCTACTGAATTCTTCAGCATAATTTTCCAAAGGCATTACAACAACGACATATCAGAGACCCAGGCTCCAAACAAAAATAAATATTGTCACATCAAGGAAATAAAGAATTGAAGAATTGAATTGTTCTGCAATGAATACTGTGAGAATAATGAATTCCTAAAAATAAATAAAAAACAACTTACAGCATCTGGAAACTGATGGTAGCTCAGTCCATCCATATAAGCCCCCGTGGGATGTCCAGCCTTGACCCTGCCACACTGTGGCTCAACCCACACCTCAGTGACAATCTGATAATCCCCCGAATTCTCATTATCATCGTTCCCAGCTTCTCCATCAGCGGTTCCCTCGTCGCTATCCTCTTCAGACTCACTGTCCCTCTCCATGCTGGGGCTGCTAATAGTGTGCGGTGGAAAAATTATATACTGGATTACGCAGGGATGGTACTCGTTCATCGCCCCGAGCATCTCCACCTCCAGCACCATATTAATGATCCCCGCAGCGGAGTACGCAAAATTGAACCCCTCATTGAGTCGCATCTTGGTGATGGTCGAGAGAATCCTCGCAATTGCAGTGATATTGAGCCTCGGCACAACTATCCCAGGAATCGTCTGGATAACCGGTCGTTTGACATTCCAGAGCCACCGGAAATGGAATAAATACCTGGATGAAGTATAAGATTGCATGACAATCAGTGAAATCCTTCGAGGGATTGAAAAAAATTAATTAACGATGATTTTTTTTCTTTTGTTTTTCTCTACACTGATAGACTAATTCATTTATTCCAAACGAGATTCGTTAACTATTAACGAATGGTAGAGTTGAATATAACCACATGAATTTTCGTTAATAGTTAACAAATGGTTCGTTTGAAAGGTGAGAATCGAGTCAAACGAGCCTTCTCATATGTGAATTTGTTAACTATTAACGAATGAACATTTGGTGAGACCGAATAGACCCTCATCTCCAACCAAATCCATTCGTTAACAATAACTAATCCTTTCTATCAGTGTATGATCCACTCTGTTCATTTATTTATTGAATGAGGCTCCCGTTGCTATTTTCAAAGTATTTGTTATCCTTTAATTTACTAATATTAACCAATTGACTTATTCAAAATTTAACTTCATTTTAAATTTCTGATTATACCGATGTCTATGAAAATTCAAGTTTTCCTTGAAATATCGATTTCTCAGTATAAACAATTCAACTTCATCAAATTTCCAAGACGAGCCGCGAATTTCGTAAACAACTCGATCTCAAATTGAATGCAAACCCACCCCATTGAAAATTCACCACTGACTCAATAAATTTCTAAAAGCTTACTAATACATTCTACAAACAATCTAGCCACTCCTGTACCCCGAAATCCTCACATTCTAAAAAAATACCTGGATAAAGTCGTTGTGAGGACCCCCCCAGGAGCCTGAGCACTCTTGGCAATCGGCTGCGTCCCGTCGGGAAAAACGACAGTATTAAAATCCGTGGGCATCCTCTCATACCTAATGAGAATCCTCTCCAAGGACTTATGAATAATGGTGCAGCAAGGGGTCTCCCTCATCTCGGTGGGCCTATTAGGCAGGGTCAGCTTCGAGAGTCTCTCCACCAGATCCATCACCACGTTGTGCCTGACGACGCCTTCAGTCCCCCCAGCGAAAGCAACATGGAGAACCACGCAAAGTGCCTTCGAGTTGATCCTAATAACCGAGAAGGACACGGGGGGCTTCTCCGGCTCCCTATAAATGAACTGGACGTACGTGTGGTTCTCCACGAGCACGAAGGTCGCCCAGTTCTTGAGCATTGCATAGAGCACCGCAGCCCCCTGACGACACTGAATGCACTGGAACCTCCCACTCTGATTGGCCTGATGGAGGTACTTGGGGAGAGGTCTGTCGTGAGTTAGGATGAGTGTGACCCTCTGGGAGTGCATCCAGCGTGCCCACTGGTTCGAGTCCAGTGACGCCACTGGCTTCCAGATCTTTCCAAACTGAGGGCAGACAGCATCACTCAGTTGGACAGCAGTGGCCAGGGGATAAGCTGGCAGATAGAACACTGGAATCCCACTCCTGATGGTGTCTGGCACGTTGTACCAGGTCCAGCCGGGCTCTGGGAACCAGCTGAAGTGCTCCAACATGGTGTCATTCTCTGTGAGAGAGCTCAAGGTCGCCCAGAACCTGGACACAACGTTCTGTCTGTACTGGGACTTCAGGGGCTTCTTCGAGAGGCAGGTGATGTCGTGGAGGAATTCGTAAGGGGCTTCCACGGTTATTGTGTACTGGATTGTGTTGCAGGTGGCCACTGACCTCGGGGGCCAGGAACTCGAGATGAAGTACTCGAGGAAGACGTGGGTCTTCCAGGGGAGGATGAAGCAGATCTCGACGTTTCCGTCCCTCAGGGACATTCTCTTGATCAAGTATCCGTCCCTCAATCGACAACAGAGGAGAGAGCTCAGGGTGCAGGTGACCTTGTTGTCGATCTGCTTCTTCCTGAGGAGCTGGGGCTGGTGACCGTAGAACAGAGAGTTGTCGGTCTGCCAGTAGTTGGATTTCATCGGGTGCTCGCTGGGGACTGTTCTGTATAACTGCCAGCAGAGGAAGTTCCTGTGGTAGATGTTCATGTCCTCGTGGCTGGAGAACTGAGGGATGAAGGTCATGTAGCAGCCGAGGGTCGCTGTAGCCAGGAAGCAGAGGATGTCTTGGTAGGGGACGAGACCGTTGGCGCAGTGAGGGTGGTAGGCACTTCCAAGGTGGAGGAAGCTGCAGGCTATCGTCGAGGCCCGCAACTGCTGGACGATTGAGTCCAGGACGTAGACGTCGGAAATGCCGACTATTCCGTCGGACACGATCACCAGGTGGGCACAGCTGTGCTCTGGGAGGAGAGCCAGCGCCAGCATTCCGTACCTGTGAGTTGAAAAATAAAAGAATTAAGTGGCTCATGTTCTTCGTCGTTTTTTTAGTTTTGCTGGGCTGAGGAAAATTGTGATTAATTAATTAGGGGAGGGTGGGGTAAAATGGACACTTTAGACTTTTGTAAAATTATTCATAACTCAGAAGCAAATTTATCAATTGCGCTCAGTTTAGGCTCGCCACAAAGGGAAAGAATTCTTCTTTGTATTGAAGCAAAATTATTAAATTTTATCAACATTTCAACCCCTCATTAACATTTTTAAAAAAGTCAAAAGTGTCCGTTTTACCCCAACCTCCCCTACGTTTTAAAAATTGATTAAATTATATGTGGAAATGATACACGTAGGTCGTAACACAAACAAATTCCACACACATTCAACGGAATTATCAACACAGCCTTTCAAATTAATGAAGATTTACTTTTGGCATGAGAATTCATTTAATTAAAAATAAAAAAAATTGGAACAGTACAGTGAATTGCATCAATAAATGAGAAAGTATAAAGAATTGCAAAAAAAATCGATAATCCAGTAAATTTCAACACAATTATCAACACAGCCATCGAAATCAATGAAGATTTACTTTTGGCGTGAGAAGTCATTCAATGAAAAATGATAAAAATATGAACAACAGTAAATTGGTAAATTATGTAAATTGATAGAAAATTACAATTAAACTAATCACAACAAAATCATAATATCATATTACACGATATTTCAGTTTCTTTGAAATCGACTGCCAATACTCATAATCATAAAAAATATCATCAAAACATGTTATCGAGGTGACACAAAACTTCAATTACACACGTTAAATTGTCAAGTGTTAAAAATGTGTTGAAATTTACGTGCGTTATTTTGACCGATAACCCCACACAAATCACAATTACACAAAAATAAAAAAACCGAAGACTAAACAAAACTCCCCAAAATTATATAAAAATGATGAAAATGAGAATGATTAAATCCACGATGATGTTTCCACCAAATTCTGGTCACGAAGATAATTTTTTAAAACAAAAAGATTTTAGTTTAACGTGAAGATGAGCATTGTGAGCAATGGCTTGTGCTCAGGAGGTTCTCTACAACAGAATGCACTCAATACCTCAGCATGTTGATGAAGCTGGCTTCAGGGGAGATCACAGACAAATTACTGAGGGAATGAGACGAGTTCAAAGTCATCCCCATGGTGGACACCTCGTCCTCGAAGATCCCAGAGGAGAATCTCTCGGCCTCTGCCCTCGCGATGTTCTCCTCCAAGGAATTCAGGCGCTTCTCGATGAACTGCATAAGATAAACAATGTTCTCAGAGGTTATCAGCCAGCTCTGGACCAGCACCTGCTGCGCTGGATTCGTGAAGAAGGGGGTGTGCACGATTATCGTGACGTAAATCTCTGGTCGAAGGCTCCTCTTCGTCCCAGGAATGGTGAATGGTCTGGAGACGTTCTCCAGGCACTGCTTGGTCGCCATGCAGACCTCGTCTATCACCACCTCCCCTCGCTGGATGTCAATGGTCCCCAAGGAGGGGCTCAGGTCCAGGCAGAAGACCATTCGGTACTTGTGGGCGAGAAATACCACTGACGAACTCGAGGTGATTCTGTACTGGTACTCGTGACAGGTGTCGTCACTCCAGGGGGACGAGTGGTCCTTCGGGATTATCGAGACTATCTCCAGCTCTGGGGTCTCGTCAGGATCGTGCCTGTAAATGGTAGTTAGCAAGGACATATTAACATTAATAGGTATTGCCATATGAAATTAATTTCACTTATTGTCGTAAGAAGGTACGGAGTTGAAGAAGGAATACCTTATATCAATTAAATTTAATTTAAAAAAACCTGATGGATATAATAAGAAAGGACCACAGCAATACTCCACTCAAGAACCCACAACTTATACGTTTTTGCATCAAAAGAGTACATTGTACCTTTGAAGATATTCGAATTCTAATGTTATACCAATCATTGCCAAATCATTGGACAGACGGTTTTGAATACTAGACGTGAAATAAATGAATTGGCCAGGCTAAATGTGTTTTACCGATCGTGCCTCTGGGTCTGAATGCTTATCACAGTGTCCAGGTGCTCCAGGATCCACTGGGCTCTGACATTTCGAGATATCGGAAATCCCTTCTTCATCAGGAGGTACACAGTTCCCGCCTCCAGGATGGGCCTCTCCTGCGTCTACAAGTGCTCAATAGACAATTGAAATAATCAAATAATCGTGAATTAGTCGTAAATGCAACTGGTAAATACCTCGCCCTCGGGACTATCCATCATTGATTAACTATCTACACTTAATTTAACTCTTAATTTACTAAAACAACTGTTTATTTACATTTCCCTGACTCTAAACACCACTACGTTATGAATGAAATGTTGGGTATTGGCTCGAGACACCGAGCACAATCAATGCACAGTGATAAACAGAAAATTGCCATTTGATTGGGTACTTGTGCAAAGGTCACTAATGAGTTATTTTTCTTTTGGCGGAGATTAACTGGTGATAACAGTACATAACCTAGAATTTTATTTATTATGCACTGTGAGTGGGGCTTAGGGCTCATATGGAGGAGACAGACGGAGGAAGTGTGTGTAGACAGCCGGAAGTGTTGGCCGAGGGAGTTGGGATAGTTCAAACGCTCCTCAACCGCGGCGTTTTCCCCTGGATTTTTCGTGGTAAAAGAGGCCTTTCATTAGGTTTTTTTCTTGAATTTTTAATTGCAGAGTTGTTTCGCTGTCGTTATTGGAGTTGGGATTGTTGCATTGGGGATTTTAGGACAGCTGGGATTGTTGGAAGGGATTTGTTTTCGGGGGTGGATCGAACGATGTGTGCGGGGATAACGTACGTCAGACTAAATTCCAGCGGTAAGGTCTCCTAAGAGACTTTTTCAACGTTTTATCATCGCAGGAGTGAGGATTACGGAGATATCATGGCTGAGAATGCGGGCAACTCCTCGGGACAGTTGAATCAAGGTAATTTTGGGGGTTTAGGGGGATTTTGGGGGGTTGGGGGGCTGTAAGGTTAGAGGGCCCTAACCTTCTAATCCGCTGGGTCGAACGGATTTTGTTGGGGGGAATTTTGAGGAGTTGAATTCACTTTTTTGACGGTGGGGATCAATTGAGTGATTTTTTTTATTTGTCGTTTTCTATTTGAGAATGTTCTTAAGGAATTGGGGTTTTTGTCAAGTTCCAGGATCTGGAAGAATGTTCAACTTTCAGCATCTTGACTTTCGATCCAACAATGATATTCAGAAGGAACAGTCCGGTGAGAATTCAAATGAATTCAGTTGTTTTGGATTTATGGGGAGGAAGGTAGAATGAATCGAATCCTTTTCAATCGTCAATATCTGGAGATTGGCAGAGTGAAATCCGACGATTTTTTTTTTCGTTTTGAAGGCATTTTTTCAGGCTTTAAAAATAGACGTGAGTCTTCCCAATCGCTTCGTTTCTCCCAGAGATATTGACGATTTAAGGGGATCGATTTTACCTCATCTTCCCCTGTTCTTTTATTTTTGGTTGTTCGTTTGTTGAATTTATTTATTTTACTGTTGGGGGCTTGCAGCTGATAAGAAGAGACAGCTCAAGCTGTCCTTTCCATCCCAGGGCACTAGTGTATCATTCGCAAATTCCACGAACTCGAGCAACTCAAACTCAACTGGATCTTCATCAACTCCACCAGCAGCGTAAGCTCGTCAGCAAGACTTTGTGATTATCTCTGTGATGTTTTTGATGAAATGGTTCTGATTTCGTTTTAGACGTCCTATTCTACCCCTGCCTTTGCCCAAGCTGCCAGCTAGACCGAGGACAGCTCCGCAGCCAACTCATTTCCCTGATAAGGCAAGGTGAGGAATCTTATCTGAAAATCATAGTTGCAATCACTCAAAAGCTTTCCAAATTCTTTGATGAAGTTGTGAAGTTGACTTTTTTTTCGTTCTTCTGAAGATATTTAAGCACTTTGGACATTTCTTTCACTGAAATTCTTTTCATCTGTAGTTGAACATTGAAACTTTTAGATCACCAATAGTTTTTGCAGTGATTTCATCATTAAAAATTTATAGGGTGTCACGTCTTTTAAACTACGACATTTTAACTGAAATTTTCAATTGGAACTTATCAACTAGTTTTTGCGAAATTACTATATTTTTAGGAGTTACCCGAATTTTTTAAAAATTCTTTTTTTTATTCTTTGGTTTTCAACTGACAATGTAATCCAACTCAATTTAACCACTGAACTAATGCATTCATGATTAATATCATACAAAGATTCAATTGGTTTTTATATTAACAATTACAAGAGAGCAATAATTCAGCATTAATAGTTGTTTTTTTAAGGATTTTCCATGCTTCAATATTTTGTTTGAATTGTTGATGTTTTGAGAGATATAGGGAATTCAGTCTTTTCATCTAGGCGACATTTCAATTAACAACAATAATTAATAATAATTTCATCCGTTTGGCATGTATTTAAATCTGAGCAGTTGAAATGTCGCCTAGTTGAAAAAACATGGATTCATTTATAGATCTCGATTTAATTCTTCATTTTGAAGCATTAAATTGGTATTTTTGAAGATTACGATCTTTTTCGTAAATAATGTATCAACAATTAATCTTTATTATTTATTTATTGAGAAGAAGAAAATGTTGAAAGAAATTAAGTTTTTTCAATTATCCTCAATAAAATTTTGAAAAATACTGAGAATATCCCAATTGATTCTGTTTTATTTCAAAGGGACAAACTGAGGATGTGTCAATCAATCCAAAGCACTGGTAAATTGCAACTATCCCCAGATACAGTTTACGATTTTACATCAGAAGATCTCCAAGATGTTGGCGAAATCGGCCGAGGGGGTTTTGGTACTGTAAATAAGATGATACATAGGATAAGCAATACTGTTATGGCTGTGAAGGTAAAATTCACATCATCTCTCCATAAAAATTCTCATCAAGGCAATAATAATAATTGACACGGAGATAATTAAAAATGATAATTTATGTTGCAGAGAATTCGTTCCACGGTAGACGAGAGGGAACAGAATCAATTACTGATGGACCTTGAGGTAGTGATGAAGTCAAACGAGTGTCCATGCATCGTGCAATTTTATGGAGCTTTATTCAAAGAGGGTGACTGTTGGATATGTATGGAATTAATGGACACATCGCTAGACAAATTTTACAAATTTATTTATGAGAGATTGAACAAGAGGATACCAGAGTGCATACTCGGTAAAATAACAGTGGCAACTGTAAAGGCACTCAATTACTTGAAGGAGAAGTTGAGGATAATTCATCGTGATGTTAAGCCGAGTAATATACTCCTGGATAGGCGTGGGAATATCAAACTGTGTGACTTTGGCATTTCTGGACAGCTTGTCGACTCCATTGCCAGGACTCGAGATGCTGGCTGTAGACCGTATATGGCTGTGAGTTTAAGAGATAAAACATTATTTTTAATAAATCTGAATAAATTTATTGCTGTTTTTGGAAATTATTTTGAGGAATTCTGATAGATGATTGTAAATGGATTCAATTAAATGAATTCACTGCTATTTTTGGAAATTATTTTGATGAATTTTGATAGATAATTGTAAATGGATTCAGTTGAATGCATTCACTGCTGTTTTTAAAAATTATTTTGAGGAATCATGATAGATGATTGTAAATGGATTTAATTAAATGAATTCACTGCTGTTTTTAAAAATTATCTTGAGGAATTATGATAGATGATTGTAAATGGATTCAATTAAATGAATTCACTGCTGTTTTTGGAAATTATTTTGAGGAATTCTGATAGATGATTATAAATGAATTTAATTAAATGCATTCACTGCTGTTTTTAAAAATTATTTTGAGGAATTATGATAGATGATTGTAAATGGATTCAATTAAATGAATTCACTGCTGTTTTTGGAAATTATTTTGAGGAATTCTGATAGATGATTATAAATGGATTTAATTAAATGCATTCACTGCTGTTTTTAAAAATTATTTTGAGGAATTATGATAGATGATTGTAAATGGATTCAATTAAATGAATTCACTGCTGTTTTTGGAAATTATTTTGAGGAATTCTGATAGATGATTATAAATGGATTCAATTAAATGAATTCACTGCTATTTTTGGAAATTATTTTGATGAATTTTGATAGATAATTGTAAATGGATTCAATTGAATGCATTCACTGCTATTTTTAAAAATTATCTTGAGGAATTATGATAGATGATTGTAAATGGATTCAATTAAATTAATTCACAGCTGTTTTTGGAAATTATTTTGAAAAATTCTGATAGACGATTGTAAATGGATGCAATGAAATTAATTCATTACTGTGTTTAGACTCTGAATTTCATGATTATTTGTTTAATGTAATCTCTTCTCAGCCCGAACGTATAGATCCTCAACGAGCACGTGGCTACGACGTAAGGAGTGACGTCTGGTCACTGGGAATCACTCTGATGGAAGTTGCCACCGGGTATTTTCCATATCCAAAGTGGAATTCTGTTTTTGAACAGCTTTATCAGGTTGTTCAGGGAGATCCACCGAGACTGTCACCCAATGGCAATGGCAATCATTTCACTGCTGAGTTTGTCAACTTTGTTAATACATGGTGAGTTGGGAGTGAAGTCATTGAAAACAAAATCTATACTCTGAATGGTTTATGACATCATACATGAAGCAGCAAAGGTCAGATTTCTGGAATTTACAACAATTTGCAGCGATGAATTAATAAGTGCATTTTGCATTAATGTGCATTTTAATAAAACAAAACAATCGGAGAAAATTTACTCAAATATATTTTTATAGATTCTGAATTATTCAATTTATCAATACCACTTCATGAAAAATTTTGAAAAAAATGGTTTCAAACATTTCTATGTAAATAATGAAAATTGTCGAAAACAATTGAATACATGAATTGATAAATTAACAAAGGGATTTTGGATTAAAGCGCATTTCAATAAAACAAGACAATTAGGGAGAATTTACTTAAATATATTTTTATAGATTTTTAATCATTCAATTTATCACTAAAACTTCACGAGAAATTAAAAAAAAAATTGTTTCAAACATTTCCATGCAAATAATGAAAATTGTCTAAAACCATTGAATACATGAATTGATAAATTAACAAATGGATTTTGGATTAAAAAGCATTTTAGTAAAACAAGACAATCAGGGAGAATTTACTCAAATATACTTTTATATATTTTTAATAATTAATTTTATCAATCAAACATCATCAAAAAAAATTTGAAAAAAAATTGCCTTGAACATTTCCATATAAATAATGAAAATTGTCTAAAATTGCATACATGAATTGACGAATTAACAAATGCATTTCGAATTAATCTACAGTTTAATAAAAGAGGAGAATCAGCGTCCAAAGTACAACAAACTCCTGGAGCACCCCTTCATTCGTAGATCAGAGGAGAGTCAGGTTGATGTTGCAGCATACATCGGTGGAATATTAGACAATATGGCTAACAACGGTGTTACGCCTTTCACGACCAATCAGCCTTAAATCCACGGTATCGAGTGATGAGTAATTAATTATTGAAAATTCGTAAGCGTTAGATACATTGCAAAATTAATGGGCTGTAACCATCTAGCGTGCTTAGAGTCCATTCGTTGTCCCGCTTTAGAGACTGTACCGTCGTCGTGTCGTGTCCTCAATTAAAAAATGAAATTACTGAAGAAAGATAAAGAATAATTATGAGAATAATAAATTGATGGTGGAGCTAAGGAGTTCTGAATTACAAGAAATACTCGTATTTTATAGCGGGTAGAGGGTGATTTTTATGCCCGCGTAGAGAAATCAAGTGGACACTGGGGTTTTTATTCATGGCAATGAGTCCCATGATCTGGATGATTACGGAATATGAGTTAATGAGTGATAATAAATTAGTGGAAATTGTAAATATGCTGTTGGCAAGACCAGATCATTTCCAATTCACGGAAATTATTCACTTTCCATAATTTATCTGTAGGTTTTAATTGTCTTTTTAAACAGGTGATCATGTTCCATTGAAATCATTATTTTTTAAACATTTTTTTCTCTGCATTTTCCTTCATGCTCGTGGGACATTGTTGCTGTGATTAAAACAATTGTAAAATTTTTTCCTACAGATGATAAATAGGACCTGGAAAACTTTGCTTTTAATCACATTTTAAATGATAATTAAATTTAATATAAATACCTCGGAAGAGAATGATTTAGTGCCAGTTGAGGGTGTGCAATCGATAACTCATGATTATTGACAATTTCGAAATAACTCATGCAATTTCTAGTGATCGATGGATTAAAAATAGACAAATTTCAACTGTTGAGTGTATACCCTCAATGTTAACGTGATAATTTTGTCACAATTATTGAGCACGAGATGAATCATTTCACGTTTTATAAAGAGTTGATAGTGTAATGGATCCCAGATGCATAGATAATTATACGAATTTTATTTACATTATTATTATTTTCGCCAATAATTAGTACAAAGTACTTGAAAACTTTTGATCATTGTGGCGAGTTATTTGCAGAGATATGCTTATTACCGATGTTGAATAAATGAGAATGAAGAAAATATACTGTAATGTAAGTGATAATAAATACCTGAATATTGATTATGGATTGACTCGTTATTATATCCTTCTGTTCTTTTATTTATTGTTATTTGAAAAGGACCGCATAATTAAGTTGGTGGTTCGTTGCGTTTTTTATTCTTTCATTTATTTTTGGAAATGATAAGAGTAAAAATAAACGATCAAAGGATATATAGTTTGATGTCACATTTGTATCACGACTTTGCCGATCGAATTCTTCTCTATTTCTCACTAAATAATTGCTTCATATCACAAGATAGTTAGATTAAGCCGTAAAGTATCTAGAAGACCGGGTTATTGCTGAATATAAATAACAAAAATTTAATTAGAAAATATCTTTTTTCAAATTTGCCATCTAAATCGCGTGAGAAAAATAGAAAAAATCAGGAATATTCAGCGTCGTTAAATTACATCTTGCACAGAATGATAATTTTTTTAACGTTCGTTGTTTTTAAATAAATAATTTAAATTGTTTAAAATTTCGGAAAACTTTTCAGGCATGAAATCGATTTCTGGTAAAATTCTGAATATGAATAAATTCGTTACGATTCCGAACAAATGATTTTTATGGTGAAAAATTTATTGTTTTTAAATGATTTATAGAACATGCTCGTAATTAAAAAAGAATTCCAATTTTTTAATTATTTCATCTTCATTAGATATTTCTTCTTTCAAAAGGAAACCTTCTATTTTTTTATAGATTTTTTAAATGTTTTCTAACGGTTCAATATCGAGATTCAAATTTAGACCTGCAATGCTTAAATAATAAAATCATTGTACAAGGTCAGGAAACTCGGAGTGAAATGGTCTCAAATGAAAGCTCTCATGTTCAATTACAAAGGCAGAAAAGTATTTCACTGGAGAAAAAATAGCCAAAGTACTTGGATGTCCTTAAAGTTATCCCTCGCGAAATCACGGATGAAAAAATTTAATAGAAAAACCTATCGAATTCGTTAGAAAATTCTATTGACTTTCTATTGAACTGTTCTATTAATTTTTGGCCAATTCTATTGAGATATTTTCTGTAGAATTTCCTCGGCTCAAATTTTCCAAGTTTTTTCGTTTTATTTTTTTGATGAGAAGAAACGAAAAATAGAATGAAAAAAACTTGGAAAATTTGAGTCGAGTAAATTCTACAGAAAATATATGAAAAGAATAAGTTATATAAAAAAATCGAATTAAGTTGACTTTTTCTATTGAATGTTTTCTGTTGAACATGTCAATAGAATCAGTCAAAAACTAATAGAAAGTTTAATAGAAATTAAATAGAATTTTCCAACGAATGCAAAAGGTTTTTCTATTAAATTTTTTCGTGCTATTCTGCGACGTTTCTCTAATTAACCACTTGTTTTATAAAAGATTATTTTATAACTTACATCACACATTTCACAATTACAATTAAAACCGAAAGAAAAAAAAATTCAATAAAAAAACTCAATACAATTCTCCCATTCAGTACTGCACCCCTCCGCAACTCTTTTTTTCCACTTCACTTTCTGAAAAAATTATCTACCTCGTTGCGGGCCCTTTCCATGCAGAGCAGAAATAAAAAACTGAAGGAGGGTCGACGCCCAAGCACCGTGACGGCAATCTGCGGGTCCAGGTGGTCGCAGATAACTGAAACAAGAAAAACTGAAATAAAAATGAATGAGGAAGCGACCAAGTTTCATTCACATTTCGATGTTTTATTCCGGAGAACTAGTTTCGGGGGGTTTATTACGTTATAATTTAGCCGTGGGTCTCAGCTGGTGATGCATAATGATTGTGGGTAACCTGTCGTCGTGATGTTGGGCATTGATAGCCCCCGTACCTCGTACCTGTTCCCAGGTGCGGGGGAATATGGCCGGTTGGGGCATGGCGCGACCGGAGGGGTCGAACGCTCAGTGACTGAGGGGATGGTGGTAACAACGCACGTTCCAACAGCCGCTCTTTCAACAATCCACTTGACACTGTGAGCTTAATATTCCAATCGTTATTTTAACTCGACAATCCAGAAAAGACTCGTCTTCTCCCTCCGGAATTTATGATTATTTTATTTTCCTCTCGTGAAGTGGCTCGAGGAAATTTCCAGAGTGGAATTCCCAGGTCTGGAGATTCCATCGGAGGATAAAATAAAATATCAGGTGCGTATTGCCCCCAGATCCCGCGAATGGCGATGGACATTCGAGTTTTTCGTATTTGGGGGGATTTTTTTTTTAATTCCTCGGGAAAAAGCCACTGGTCAACGCTGCTACAGCTCAGGGGTTGAATCAATTCTCCTGAATAATTTATAACATCGTCGGACGCTATAGTTGGACGCACCGAGTCTATATCCGGCTGTTAACGGTCGTATTATTGATAATAACCGAGTGTCTTTGGCTCTAGGTCTGTCCAGTTAAATAAGTCCACATCATCCCTGTGGCTGTGACCTATTGCCGTTTTCCTCTGGGGTAAATATAAAGCTGACCTGGCCACCACGTGCGTCAAGGAAAAACTGTAATGGGGGGTGGACTTTTGCGCCGTTCGCCAATTGCGTATTCTGCCCGGCGGGTGTGTGTTCGGGGGAAAATTCGCCCTTGGGAAGATCACACTGAGAGAAAAATATATTTCTTCTGACTATATTCCATCACCGTCGAATTATAGTCAAAAAGTCCTCAACAATTTTTCATGGGTTACGGTAACTATGACCGGAGAAGTAATTACTACAATGGAATGTAGTCATTGTAACTATTTTATAGTTCTCCTCACGATAGATTTGTCGTGGTTACTTTCGAACTTTGGTTAGTTTAACTGCATTTTTATTTGCAAAAATTACGCTTGTGAAGTTACTATAATGTTATGTGCCGCATACAAAAAAAATCGTATCGTTCACCAAAATGCCTCAACTATTTTCTTATTGTAAATCGAACTTGAGATTTTTCTATCAGCGCAGTGGAATATGTGGGCAGGGGGATGTGGGATGGCGATCAAGGGGGCGAGGTGGCCGGGAAAATTACGGGGAAATGATTTTGTGGGGAATATTGGGGGAACAGCGAATTGATTGGGGCTTGACGCCGCAGGTTGATGGGGGTGAGTCACACGCTGATCGCCAGATAGCGGTGGGTGATGCACGGAGGAATATTTCTGGGTAACTATCCCTGACGTTCGGTGATGTTTCGGGATTTTCGGGGGAAATTGATGCGTCGGGATTCGCTGAAAAATCGCCGCTGTTTGAATTAATTTTTAGGGAATTTCACGGAAAAATCAGGTTTTACTCCATGAAATTTAGAGAACTGAAAAGGAAAATAAATTTCCGCTCAGTATTTTTATGAGGAAATTATTGAAAGGGCATTTTGCCTCATTTTTACGTTTTGGTTGTCACGAAGTTTTTCCTCTGTGTGGGATTTTTTGGAAAAAAGGCAGGTGATACACGGAGGAAAATTTTTGGAAATACTCCTGACGTTTAGTAATAATATAACAACGTTTCGGGATTTTCTAAAATTGGGAGAAAATTGGGATTTATTGCTCGTGATGCGCAGAAAAATCGCAGTTGTCTGAGCGAATTTTTATGGGATTTCACGTCAAAATTACGTTTCACTTCATAAAATTTAGAAAACTCAAAAGGAAAATCAATATTTGCCCAGTATTTTCATATGAAAATTCTTAAAAGGGCATTTTGCATCAATTTTAGGTTTTGTTACGTAATTTTTTCTGAATTTGTCCTCCGCATGGGATTTTTTTGAAAAAATTCTAGTATAAAATTGAATAATTTTAGTAAGAGTCATAAAATTTTTGATAAAAATCCACGAGAATCCTGAGTTTTTAAGAAGAGAATATTTTTTGGAAATTTTTACTCTGATTTTTACTCTTATTATTTTAATCATTCGCCTATTCTAGTGGAATTTTTACCAAAAATCGAGTAAAATATGTGTTAACGCGAAAAAATTTTCATGTAAAAATCATTAAAAGTGTAGAAATTTTCACATAAAAAAATCCAATTGTACTACTTACTGTATTTTTCGCCAGAATTTTTGATAGAAATTTTTACAAAGCCACCATTTCTGCAATTTAGGAGTGAATTTTCATATGAATTTCTCTCCATAGGGTCCGAAAAAAAGGTTCTACCCGGAAAGCGGATATTCCCAGAAAATTATTGATCGTCGAAAACCCTTCGCTCGACAAACCCCATGCATTTCACCTAAAAACAGATTTTTTTTTAATGTTTACAAACGAAATCGAGTCAGATATGCGTTAAGAAGAAAAAAATAAAAATATTTCAGGTATAAATCGTCTGAGAATTAAGTAATTTTCCTCTAAAAAATTTCTATTCTTACAATTTATCGCGTGCTTTACTAAATTTTTCGATAAGAATTTTTCTTAAGCCCCGATTTCGAAAATTCAGGGGTGAGTTCTTACATAAATTACTCTTTCTGTGATTCAACAGAGGGTTTTATCCAAAGCCCTGTCATCCCCAGAAGATTATTGATCATTTTATCCAGGAATAGGATATTTGTGTGGGATTTTTCCCAAAAACTGCAATAAAATATGTGATATATAATAAAAATTGCGTAATTTTTACTTAAAAAATTTCTATTTTTACAATTGATCGCATTCTTACTAGACTTTCGATAAAAAAAATTCTGAAGCCAGAATTAAGTGGTGAATTCCTGCATGAATTACTCTTTCTGTGGTCCAACAAAGGGTTTAATCAAAAGCCCTGACACCCCACAAGATTATTGATCCTCGAAAAACCTGTCTTCCCGAGCCCAAAGCATTTTACCGAAGCTCCAAAATGGCGCGCCGATAATTGGATTTTTCAGAGGGACCCGAGTGACCGGGGGATCTCTACACATATCCTCCCTGCGTTAAAAACCCTCCGACCAATGATAGTGAAGCTCTCCGGCTATCTCCCACACTATTCGTGTCTCCTGGCGTGTCGAGTGGACGGGGCGTTTTTCCCCTTCTGATCATCCAGAGGCGGTTCTCCCTACCTCCCACGTCGATAAATGGACGCTGGAGGGTAGCCAAAGATCCCCGACATCATGGTCTTCATTTTTTTTTCTCAAAATTATTCTTCACGCTTGTGGTTTCGCCCCGAGGGCTCGGTGGGGGGCTCATTGCGCGTGTTGGGACACGTGCCGAGACATCCGGCTCACCTGGGGACCCTTTATTACCCCCAAGAAATGATAATAAGACGGACGAAATCATCCCTCCGTGACACGTTTTAATGCACGTGAAAACATTTGTTAGGCACAATGTGTTACGGATAAATATGTAATGGCTTGACCCAGTGACGCATGCTGAAAATTCCAGGCGTCGTGGCTCATCGTGGGGGCCTCAAACGATCGATCCTCGGTGCTATACCACCACACCAAGTTCGATGGGCAAATTGTTCAGGCATTTGCAGTCGTGTCATTGGAATTTTTGCACTTTCCAACGAAGTTGGTGAGGTTTTTATTGATTTCCCACTGTCCTTGCACTTGGAGTTATCATCTTTGATCGGGGATACAATTAATTCATGGGTAATTGAGGACTTGTCGGGGAATAATGCATCGACAGGCCGGGCAATAGAAATGTCACAAGGAAATTGAATCACTCGTGATTTTTTAAGTGGTGCAATTTCATAGGCTGTTAGAAAATTACTCTTGAAATTTTTAAGAACACGGAGAGGAATATTCAGTAAAAATTACGGAACAATTCACGTAATCCGCAACGGAGAATCGTTTTCCGGCAATTTTTATAGGAATGGAAGAGAAGAAATCTGAAACGTTCAGTGAATTTTCGGGTTCATCACCGAACAAAGTACGAAATTGTCACGTAATTTTTCCCGAAGAAGTAAAATCTTACAGAAACTTGCCGACTTATTGTGCCTCTAAAATCAAAAATTCTTGAACGTTCAACAATTTTTATGAAGCTGGTGAGTTATTTCTACGTTCCGTTCCGTAAAATTTCTCAATCGTTGGGGAAAAATTACGGAACGACTTGTTGTCCCCACAGCGGTGAGTCATCAGACGGCTGGTTAATTTTTACGGAACAAATCGTAGAATTTACGTGGCGATTCGTACAATTTCAGTTCCGACTCACACTTTTTATTGAATTATACTTCGCTCGCGGATTACGTTTCGAAACGTAATTTTTACGTTTTTTTTCTGGTAATTTTTATTGAATTTTTCACTCCGTGAACGACAAAGTTACATGAAATTTCTGGGAAATTGTTCATTGAGGAATCAATTAATTCCTTGGATATTCAAGGAATTCTCGATTTTCAGGTCCATACGGCACGAAAAAAACTTGAAATTTTTGAAAATTCAGGCAATGATTTCTCTGGATTTTCAATTCAGTAGTGCAGTGGTAAAACGGTATAAGTTAATTTTGACTATTGACCAGTTTTCAATTAATATCTCGGAATCTAAGGGAGATAGTAAAATTTTTATTATAACTTTTTTGTAGAGCCGACTGAGAGCTACAACAAATCTAATTACGAAAATTTCCCTATCTCCCTTAAATTTGGAAATATTCCTCAAAAACTCAACTAGGAGATAAGTCGACTTAAACCGTTTTACCACTTCGCTACTGAATTTATTGAAAATTGAATTGTATGTGATGTTCAATTTTCACGATGAGTTGGGAAATTGAAGCTTTCATTGAAAATCAATGATTCTTTAACATGAAAAACTCAATTTTCGTGAATTTTCAAGATGAATGAGGAATTTAGTAAACGTTTTCATTTGAAATTGAATTCAAACTCACAACGTTGATAATTCAGATGACATTGTGACTGAAATTTCAAGAAATTTCT
Organism: Diachasma alloeum; assembly: GCF_001412515.2. Lineage (NCBI taxonomy): Eukaryota > Metazoa > Arthropoda > Insecta > Hymenoptera > Braconidae > Diachasma > Diachasma alloeum. Next base: position 821,985 of record NW_021680503.1, read on the forward strand.
GACAGTGTATATCAAGGCTCAGCTTAAAATCTGAAAAAAATGCATAATTATTATTGTTGAAACATTAAAAATTTGTGGAATTTCGCCCAGTCGCTCCCGAGTAATTGACATCTAAAAATTATTCATTGAAAAATGCCATAAAATAGCCTCAACTCAATTATCAATATCTCCCGACCTCATGCTGCAATTTCGATAAATCGAGGCTCATTTTAAGCTCTAAAAAAACTCCTCCAAAATGAAAAAAAAAATCGTGGAATTTCGCCCAGTCGCTCCCGAGTAATCGACATCTAAAAATTATTCATTGAAGAATCGAAATCATCTGGAAGTAAAAATGCTATAAAATAGCCTCAACTCAATTATCAATATCTCCCGACCTCATGCTGCAATTTCGATAAATCGAGGCTCATTTTAAGCTCTAAAAAAACTCCTCCAAAATGAAAAAAAAAATTGTGGGATTTCGCCCAGTCGCTCCCGAGTAATCGACATCTAAAAATTATTCATTGAAGAATCGAAAACATCTGGAAGTAAAAATGCCATAAAATAGCCTCAAATCAATTATCAATATCTCCCGACCTCATGTTGCGATTTCGATAGATCAATGTTCATTTTAAACTCCGAAAAAACCCCTCCAAAATGAAAGAGAAATTGTCGACCTTCCCTCAGTGGCTCCTGAGTGACGAAACTTTAAATACGGTCCATGAAAAAATGGAAAATATCGGGGAATGCAGGTAGTGGACAGTTGCGTGGCGTCAACGGGACTCGGGGGTTCGAGTGAGCGTGTCTGGGCTGCCGGGTGTACAGAGTCCACCTGCGAAAGAACGTAGCACCTGTCGGCGACGCCGCACGCGCACCTCCCCCAGTGCGCCAGGGGGGGATCGCCCGAGTATAGAGAATTACGTCTACAGTGGATAGCCACCCTACGCTCGACGCCCCTCGTCGGTCAGCCAAAGAGACCTTTTCAGTTGGCCCTGTGCATCGAGAGTTGTTGAGCGTTTTTTTTTTCAAGTCCACGTCAGTCTTTTTGGAGCGTTCGATCGGGCAGTTCTTTCGCTTGGCTTCAGGTCCGGACATTTCGATCGGTCGGGGGTGCTAATGGGGCTGTGAATGATGTCTAATCTGCAGTCGACATTTTATTTGCAGAGATTCTGGGTTATGAGGAGGGAGAGGGAGTGAAATATGAAGGGGGAGAGGGCTGTTAGTAATTCGGACCATGTGGCGTCTTCCAACTACTTGGAGAACATGGAGACAGATGGCTTTGGGGTTGAGGCGGAATTGACGAGTCTCTCGTGGCTGCAGTCACTGGACATTACTAGTGCGTCAAGCCTACCTACGCCACCATGTTCACCATCGCCACCACCACCGGTCGTCCGACGACCGCCGAAGAAAATGTCACCACTTCTCAAAGCTGAAATCGGTTAGTCTGACAGCAGCTCATGCTTATCTCCTGATTTTCGGTGCGCGGAGATTGACGAATGAATATTTCACACTGTTGGAAAATTACTCTTGAAATTTCAAGTGAAAATGCTTGAAATTTTTAACAACGACAAAGTTACATGAAATTTCTGGGGAATTGTTCATTGAGGAATCAGTTAATTTCTTGGATTTTCAAGGAATTCTCGATTTTCAGGTCCATACGGCACTGAAAATCCTTGAAAATTTTGAAAATTCAGACAATAACTTCTCTGAATTCCCAATTTATTGAAAATTGAATTGTATGTTCAATTTTCACGATGAGTTTGGAAATTCAAGCTGTCATTGAAAAATCAATGATTCTTTGACATGAAAAACCTAATTTTCTTGAATTTTCAAGATGAATGAGAAATTTAGTAAACGTTCTCATTTGAAATTGAATTCAAACTCATAACATTGAAAATTCAGATGACACTGTGACTGAAATTTCAAGAAATTTCTAACAGTGCAGTAGCGATGTGGTAAAACAGTTTAAAGTAGCTCTACCCTTACGGTACATTCAAAGATTATTGAAAACTGGAAAAAATTGCAGAAAACTCGAGTAGATTCGGAATCCTAATTTTATTCTCGATTTAATTATCGTTTTGGTTTTTCTAACGGAAATGTTTACAAATCAGGATTTAACCCGGTGTCTTAGGCGAAAATCAACATTTCCATTGTAATTAAAGATTAAAATCTGATTTTTTTTTCATTAGATGTGAAAAAATCAAGAATTTGTTTGACACCTCATAAAAAATAATCCACCGTTTTGCAAACAAGTTTTATTATTTATTTGTAAGAGGGAAATGTTTTAAAAAATGTCAATATTTTGCGAAATTTAATTTAGATAAAACTGACTGGATATGATTTTTTTTTAAATTTTTCCCATGCACTTTAATTGAGAAATCCGAAAACTGAAAATATCCAAAAGTGCAGCGTAGCCCGGTCGAAGGGTAGAGCTACTTTAAGGGAAAACGGAACCCCTGCGTTTATATGAATCTTTAGAATTGTGTTTTCTCCTGCAATTATTATTTTTTATTCATTAAACTACTTCATTGACTCAACAATGCGACAATCGAGTCGATAAAGTATTCATTTCACAATTGTAAGATTTGATGTAGACAAAGGGGTTCCGTCTCCTCTTAAGTCGACTTTCTCCCAGTTGAGTTTTTGAGGAATATTTCCGAATCTAAGGGAGATAGCGAAATTTTCGTAATTATATTTGTTGTAGCTCTCAATTGGCTCTACAAAAAAGGTTTTTACAAAAAATTTGGTATCTACCTTAGATTCCGAGATATTCATTGAAAACTGGCCAATAGTCAAAATTAACTTAAATCGTTTTACCACTTCGCTGCTGATTTTACATATGAAACTACTTCATCGACCCCATCATTGCATTATAGAGTTAATGAAGTAGTTTCATATATAAAAAATAATAATTGCAGGTGCAAAAACAATTCTAAACGTTGATATAGACACAGGGGTTCCATTTCCATTTCTGTTTTGATTTCCGTTTCCGTTTCTGTTTTGATTGAATACGAATGTAAATTTACAAAAGGTTGTCTCTGAATTTATAATTATATTATTCGTATGAGATATGGATGATCGGGTGATAATAATTGTGAAATGCTCTTGGGAATAGACCTGGCTGAGAATGCTGAGAAATATCAGACAGATCCAGATGCTAAGCCACCGTTTTCCTACGCAACTTTAATCTGCCTCGCCATGCGGGCTCACAACAACAAACTCACCCTCTCCAATATTTATGCGTGGATAAGAGAGCACTTCATGTATTATAGGAATGCTGATCCGGCGTGGCAGGTAAATGACCGTGAAATTTAATTTCAGTTGTCATATATCATATTGTGGGTGGGGAAAATTTTCAAGACATTTTCAAGAATTATTTTTATGTTTTTTGACAGTTCCACGGATTTCCCAAGGAATTTCGTCATTGAAAATTCACAATTTGACGAGAAAATAAACGGAAATAGTAAATTATAGTTGAATTATTCCACGAAAACCAATGGAACTCTCAAAAACTCTAGTAAATATATTCTTAGAACTTCAATTAATTGAAAATTCAAGTGAATTGGGGACTTATTGTGATAAAAATATTGAAAATCAACTCAATTTTCATGAAATTTCACCATTTTTACCCCGCAAACGATTTTTATTCTAAAATCACCCATTATAATAATACGACTTTAGGAAAAAATATTACGATTTTTTTAGAATTCAATTCGATACAATTTATCCTTCAACAAATGCGTTGCGAAATTGCCACGCATGTTAATCGGGTCAAGTCGATTTTGACTTTTATTCAGTTTTTGATGAATATCTCGGAATCTAAAAGAGATAGCAAAATTTTTCTCACGACCTTTTTTGTCGGTTCAATTGAGGATGATAAAAAAGGCTACAACAAAAATTTTTCTACCTCTTTTAGATTCCGAGATATTTGTGAAAAACTGGTCAATAGTCAAAATCGACTGAACCCGGTTCACCGTTTCGCTACTGAATTGTAAATTATAGTTTAATTATTCCACAAAAAACAGTAGAACTCCGGAAAATTCTAGTAAATCTATTCTTGAAATTTCAATTATTTGAAAAGTCAGTAAACCAGAGAATAATTCAGTAGCAAAGCAGTAAACCGGGTCAAGTCGATTTTCACTTTTGGTCAGTTTTTGATGGATATCTCGCAATCTAAGAGAGATAGCAAAATTTTTCTCATCACCTTTTTTATAACCCTCAATTGGCCCTAGAAAAAAGGTCGTGGCAAAAATTATTCTATCTCTTTTAGATTCTGAGATATTCGTGAAAAACTGGTCAATAAAAAGAAGTCAAAATCGACTTGACCGGGTTTATCGCTTCGCTATTGAACGATGCTCAAAAAATGAAATTCGATTCAATTTTCAGTTAAATTTCACCATTTTTACCCCTCAAACGATTTTTATTCTAAAATCACTCACAACAATACAACTATAGAAAAAAATTTTACAATTTTTTTTAGAATTCAATCCGACACAATTTATCCCTCAATAAGTGTTTCGTGAAACTGCCGCGATCGAAGGATGAGCCTGGCAAAGGTGGCTTCTGGAAGCTGGATCTGGAGAGATTAGAGGAGGGTAAGAGGACCAGAAGACGACCCGCAACATCGCGCTACAGTCGCCCGAGGAAAAACGAGAGTGAACCCGCTCCCGCGAAGAACTCCAACCCAACACTGTACGAGACACCCCCGAGCAGCGTTTCCCCACCGATTCCGGACAGCCTACCGGAGGTGCCTGAATCCACTCAAGTGAGCTTAACGGAGGACGACCTCACGGGTCTGCTCATCGCGACTGTCGGATGGGACGAGAACCAGCTCGATCTCCTCGATTCCCTCCTGGACTCTTTGTAAATTCTTTTTGAGGAACACTATTTCGTCTTTTCGAGTGATTGAAGGAACATTGGAGGCTCATTAACCCAAAGATTAATATTACATTATCAGTAGTTTCAGACCAATCAGCGTGATGCCTAGGAAATTTACGTCCTACTTTAACTGTTCTTTCGATAAGTTGAATATTTTTTGACATTTGACAATTCAGAGAATGCATTCGAAATGTGCCTTTGAAATTGGAAAAATTGTAGATTATTGTTGAAATAGATATATATCTCAGTAGCGAAGTGACCAATAATTTCACATTCAACCATTTTGTGATTGTTAAATCATTTGATTAATTAATTTAATTATAAAATGTCGATTAATGCAGTAGTGAAGTTGGCAAACGGTTCAAGTCAATTCCATTCTAGCGCCAGTTCTCGATGCACATCTTAAATTCTAAAAGAGTTAGGAAAATTTTCCTGAAAATCTTTTTTGTAAAGAAAATCGAAGACTACACTGAGAGAAAAACGACAATGTTCTCAAACAAGTGTTACTTGCGCCAAGAAAATATTTTTTTGAAAATTATCAAAAAAGGTTTTTTTGTGCCAAACATGCAGAGAGTGCGCTGGAATGAAAAATTTTTGTCGCAAAAATAGATTTAGTAGTTTAAAAAAAACTGCATTCTCTATACACGCAAGAAATGTGATTTCTAGCACTACTCCTTCGTTATTCGATACTCCCATACGTATTTTGCTCCCGAAAAATCTTTGTTTTATGCAAAACAGGGGATAGTAGGTTTTCGTTTCGGCTGTCTAATAATCACAGACAAGAAATGAACCCTTAAAAGAAACAATAATAATGATATTATAGCAATCTTGTAACTTAGGGATAAAATATTTGTTGATAAATTTTCCCCTGTATGAGATATTTTCATCCTGAAAAGGCACTGTCTGGTGTGAATTATCCGCCTCTTGAGCCAAATATTTTGTTGCTGTCAAAAGCAGAAGGATTATTCATGTTTGAAACTTTCAATTTCGAACCAAACAAATTCTTTTTTGGCAATTTTCAACGAGCGATTTTGTTGGCCCAAACAAGACTTGTTTGACAACGTGTTTGTTTTTCTCTCAGTGTACCGAAAAAGATCTTTCAAAAATTTCGCTATCTTTCTTAAATTCCGAGTTATTCAACAAAAATTCAACTGGGAGCTGAGACTTCACTACTGAACTGACTTTTGATAATCAAATTATCAGGCGAATTCGGTATTTATTAAAGTAGCGCTACCCTTCGGCCGGGCTCCACTGTACTTTTGGATATTTTCAGTTTTTAAATTTTTTAACTAAATTGCATGGAAAATTTTTTTAAAAAATTCATACCCAGTCAGTATTATCTAAATTAAATTTCGCAAAATATTGATATTTTTTCAAACATCACCCTCTTATAAATAACTAATAAAACTTAATTGCAAAATAGTGGATTATTTTTTATGAGGTGTCAAAAAAATTCTTGATTTTTTCACATCTGATGAAAAAAAATTCAGATTTTAATCTTTGATTGCAATGGAAATGTTGATTTTCACATAAGACACTGGGTTAAATCCTGATTCTTAAACATTTCATCTTTGAAAAACCAAAACGATAATTAAATTGAGAAAAAAATTGGAATTCCGAATCTAATCGAGTTTTCTGCAATTTTTTCGCAGATTTCAATAATCTTTGAATTTACCGTAAGGGTATCGCTACTTTAATTCATTCTCAGTGAAATTATTTAAATATTGAGTAAAATTCATCATCACTTCGCTAATGATTACATTTCGGTATAATTACGGCCAACATGTTGCTGTAAATACGTTATTTACATTCTTTTATTCCTTATTTTATTTGTTAAAGACCAGAGCAAACTGAGCATATAGAATCAAAAATAACTGTAGAAAATCTGGAAGAGTTTTAAAATGATCTTATTTAGGGATAAGGATTTAATTAATTATGTTTTGCGGATCATTTGCAGTTGTTTCCAATTGTATAAATAGCTAATCGCAACTACTTACGTTCCACCACGATTACTACCATCAGTGTGATACGATGATTTTGGTTGAGTGTGTTTTGCTCTTGATTGAAAATGCCTTTCAAATATCCGTCCAATTAGACATGAGATTTAATGTATGATATACAACAAATGAAAGAGTTCCCTCGAACCTTTCACATTCGATTGGAGTGTGGAAATAGTCAGTAAAGATTATTTATAAATAAAATATATAAGAGTGCCTCGCGTTCCATTGTATCTCCATTTCTCTTGTACTATATGATATATTTATTAATTGATTATTTGTATTGTTAGTAAACACGTAATAATAATGATATGCAATTAACAGGCGATTGATTACTTATGGCCATGATTTTTTTTTTATAATTCTTTTATTTCTCGGGGTGAAGTGCACATTTTTCACTCGCAGAGCTTTTTCCCGTCTTTCGAAGCATAGAGGACATCTGGCCCATTAGCTCAGTTGGTTAGAGCGTCGTGCTAATAACGCGAAGGTCGCGGGTTCGATCCCCTCATGGGCCAATTTTTTTGTTTCTGCAACGTTAATTTATTTATTATACAGTTAAACAAATTGAAATGAGGAAAAAAAGACGATTTGGAATGTATTGGTTAAGATTTTTGCAGTGTGAAAATTTTTGTCTGCCCACGTGCATCCTTTTCTACTGCCTCATTTTGAAATGTTTTACCACTTGTTGATAATGCTTACTATTCTAATGAACTACTCTTCGGAAAAAATATTTTTGCTGATGGGAAAAAATCCTCTGTCCACGCGTGTCCAGTTCTACTTTTTAAAGACTATGTGAAAGAATTGAAAAAAATTATTGAACAGGTGATTTGAAATGTATAAGTCGTTATTGTTGCGAGTAGAAACTTTTCGTCTTTCTACATACGTCCAATTCTACTGTTTCATTTTAAAATGCTTTACCACTGGTCGATAATACTTCAATGTTTATTTGTACAAATCTGAAAAAATCGTCTGACCAGGAGTGTCCATTTCTACTTTTAAAGAGTGTGTTAAAGAATTAAAAAAAGAATCTCAACAGGCGCTTCGTTAGAGAAACGTTTTGTCTGTCCACGTCCGCCTATTTCCACTGTTTCATTTTATAATGCTTTACCATTTGTTGATAATACTTCAGCTGAGCACTATTTTGAGACTATTTTTGCTGATTAAAAAATTGTCTGTCCACGCGTGTCCATTTCTACTTTTAAAAGAGGATGTGAAAGAATTGAACAAACTATCTGAACAGATGATTTGTAATTTATAAGTCATTATTTTTGCTAATAGAAACTTTTTGTCTGTGCAGATATGTCTATTTCCACTGTTTCATTTTAAAATGTTTTATCACTTGTTGATAATACTTCAATTAGTGACCATTCTAAGACTATTTTTTGTTTATAAAACAATTGTCTGTCCACGCGTGTTCATTTCTACTTTTAAAGAGTGTGTTAAAGAATTGAAAAAACTATCTGAACAGATGATTTGGAATGTGTAAGTCACTATTTTTGCGAATACAAATTTGTTGTCTGTCCACATACGTCCATTTCCACTGTTTCATTTTAAAATGCTTTACCATTGGTTGATAATACTTCAAGTTATGTGTACAAATCGGAAAAAAATCTCGTCTGTCAACGAGTGTCCATTTCTACTTTTTAAAGCATGTGTTGAAGAATTGAAATAATATCTGAATAGATGATTTGAAATGTATAAGTCATTATTGTTGCAAATAAAAGCTTTTTGTCTGTCCACATACGTCAATCTCCACTGTTTCATTTTAAAATGCGTTACCACTTGTTGATAATACTTCAGCTAGTCACTACGGCTATTTCTCCCGATAGGAAAAATTCGTCTGTCCATCGTGTCCATTTATACTTTTAAAGAGTGTATTAAAGAATTGAAAAAAACTATCTGAATAGGTTATTCAAAATTTGTAAATCACTATTTTTGTGAAGAGAAAATTCTTGTCTGTCTACATACGTCTACTTCCACTATTTCATTTTTAAGTGCTTTACTACTTGATGAAGATATTTCAATGCCTATTTGTACAAATCTGAAAAAATCGTCTGTCCATGTTTGGCCATTTCAACCTTTTAAACACTATGTCAAAGAATTGAATAGTATATTTCGTCACTAGGCCGAAAAAATCTTTTATGGTGAATATGAGTTTGCAGCTCGAGCCGAAGGCGAGAGCGGCAATCATATGAGCTAGAAAAGTTTTTTTTGGCCGTATGACGAACAGTATTTTTTGTCATGACCGCCGTAGGCAGAGATTCACGGACGCGGAGCGGAGCGTCCGTGAAGCGCTGCCCCACGGCCGAAATGACAAAAAAAACTATCTAAAGAGGTGATTAAAATGAATAAATCCCTATTTATGTGAATAGAAAATTTTTGTCTGTCCACAGACGCCTACTTCCACTGTTTCATTTTAAAATGCTTCGCCACTTGTTGTTAGTACTTCAGCTAGTCACTACGGCTAATCCTCCCGATAGGAAAAATTCGTCTGTCCACGCGTGTCCATTTCCACTCTTTAGAAAGTCTATTAAAGAATTCAAGATGAATATACCTCACTATTTTTGGGAATAAACTTTTCGTCTGTCCACACATATCTACTTCAACTATTTAATTTTAATATGTTTTACCATTTGTTAATAATAATACAGCTAGTCACTATTCTAAACCGAAAAATTCGTCTGTCGATGCGTGTCCATTTCTACTTTTTCAAATGCGGAAGTCGGCGAAGTAAATCTATCTTGTTATATCCTCCATATCTACCACTTCACTATTGTTGCAAATCTGAAAACATCGTCTGTCCATGTGTGTGAATTTCTACTTCATAAATCAGTAGCTAAGCGGTAACCCGGATCAAGTCGATTTTTATTTTTGGCCAGTTTTTTTATGAATATCTCGGAATCTAAGAGAGATAGCAAAATTTTTCTTATGACTTTTTTGTGACCGTCAATTGGCTCTACAAACAAAGTCATGATAAAAATTCTTCTATCTCTTGTAGATTTCGAGATATTCGTCAAAAACTGGCTAATAGCCAAAATCGACTTAAATCGACTCCGAATTCAGTCCTAGCCCGAATGGGGTGCAGTTGATAAGAGTAAGCCGGCCATGATACCGCAGATACATGAATGAAAGGAGAAATGGGGCGGCTTGTGTAGGTGTCAAACCGAGTAGAAATTCGGTAACACCAAGAAGGAAAAATGAGATAAAAGGAATAACAAAATAAATGACTTGATAAATATTAAAATTTGTCGAATGATTCGATCCATTAAACTGTTTTTTATATCTACGTTCTTAAACTGTAAATTCTGTAATGCCTCTGATCATTACAATGAGTTCATCTGTAATACCTGATATTTTGTACCTTCATAATGCACTTCTTTCTGACGCGTCAACATATTTTTCTAAATGACTCAGAGCGTTTCACTACGCCAAAAGATTATGTTTGCAAATAGAAAAAAAGTCTGTCTATTGATGTTGTTTGTCGCTGTTCTGTTCTGTTATCTGCTCATTATATTTCACTTTCCGCTAATACCGTCCCAGAGTATTCCATTAAACACAGCAAGTATCACAACAAACCGGTTCTTTTATTCAATATGAAGGCATGTGTGGCGCAGTAGACACGCTAAATATGTCCATGGATACCGTGTTACATCAGCATTGCAGTGGATGACGGTTCATAATTTCAAGAGTTTCGACCTTGCGCGCCATTTGAGATAAATTCTGATTCAGTCGTGCCTCAACTGGACTGAATTACTGCCGCAATTCGCATCAGTGCTTTGAAGCCTTCGCCATGTGTAAGACCGTTTATTCAATGGTAAACAAATAATAAATAATGGAGAGCTGGACGATTTATTTCACTATCATCGCGGTACTGTTGGGGCTCTACTATTTCCTACGCAGGAAGAAATTCTTCGAGGAGAATGACATAATACACGAGAGAGGCCTTCCCATCCTTGGGAACATGGGTCCCGTTCTATTCCAACGTATTTCGATCGCTGAAATGGTTAAAAGAATGTACGACATTCACGACAACGCCAAATACGTCGGTTTCTATGATTTTAACAACAGTCCAATAGTGGTTCTACGAGATATAGAAGTGATCAAAAGCGTTGGTGTCAAGCATTTCGATCATTTTGTTGACCGCACGGCCATGGTGGATCCGGAGCAGGAGCCTCTGTTCGGCAACAACTTAGCCGGTCTCAAAGGTAACAAATGGCGGGAGATGAGGAACCTGCTGAGCCCGGCCTTCACCTCCAGCAAGATGAAAGGAATGTTCAAACTCATGTCAGACTGCGCGAAGAATTTCGCGAACCACATTGCGAATGATACCTCATCGAAACCTGTGACGTACAACACGAAAGATGTCTTCGCGCGATACACAACAGACGTGATTGCGACATGTGCCTTCGGTGTCGCAGTAGATTCTATGAAGAATCCGGACAACGATTTTTACGTGCTGGGGAAAAAAGCTAGTGTTTTCCAAGGGTTAGCTTTGCTGAAGATGCAGCTGATGAGGACGTTGCCTTGGGTGACGAAAATCCTGGGGATTCACATTATAGACCCGAAGATTGACAAGTTCTTCGTTGAACTTGTGCAAGGCACGATTGACGCCAGAGACAGGCAGGGAATTGTGCGACCGGATATGATCCAACTGATGATGGAGACGCGGAAGAATAAAGAGGGTGACGGCCCTGTCCTCGATATTCGTGACATGGTGTCGCAGGCGTTTGTATTTTTCTTCGGGGGATTTGACACAACTTCGTCGACCATGTGTTTTGTGGCACATCATATCGCGATTGATCCGGATGTCCAGAGGAAATTGCAGGAGGAAGTTGACGAGGTCTATGAACAGTGCGATCAGAGTGTCACGTACGAAGCGATCAATAACATGAAGTATCTCGATGCTCTCGTGAATGAGTGTCTGAGGATGTACCCGATAGGAGTTGCTCTGGACAGACTCTGCACGAAGGAGTTTGAACTACCCCCGGCATTACCTGGAAAGAAGCCAGTCCTCCTGAAACCGGGGGATCGGGTATGGTTTCCGGTCTATGCACTTCATATGCATCCGGATTACTTCAATGAGCCGGAGAAATTCTATCCGGAGAGGTTTATTGAGGATCCCAAGATGCTCCATTCCTCCGCGTATTTTCCCTTCGGTGTCGGGCCCAGAATGTGCATTGGTAATCGATTCGCGCTGTTGGAGACTAAAGTCCTCATTTTTCATCTCGTTCTCAAGTGCAATCTCAGCATCGGGGAGAAGATGATTCTGCCGTTGGAATTGGATAAGAAGAACCTGGGAATGGCTGCGAAGGGGGGGTTCTGGGTGACAATGGAGCCCAGGAATAAATAGAGAAAAACATCATCATAAATCAATTTGATTTTTTAAAACCTGAGTGCTGGGCAGGTTCAAACATTTCTATTACTTATATTTTTTTAAATTCATGATAGTAATAAATTACCTCCATTCATCTGAGTGGTGAAGAAATATATATTATTGAACTGAATGTAAGTGTTGATATAGATTATTGGAGACATTTCCCTTCGCATATTTTGAGGAAGAGTTCTTCCATAAATGGTAAAATGGCAAAATTTTTGTCATAACCTTTTTTGTAGAGCAAATTAAGAGCTACAAAAAAGGGAATCACAACAATTTCGCTATTTCCCTTAGATTCCGAGATATTTATTGAAAACTGGCCGATAGTCAAAATCGACTTATACTGGTTTACCACTTCGCTACTGACATATTCTGAGAATGATATATTTTACATATGGAATTCGCCTATATTATATATGAAAGTTATATAAAATATAAATTTATATGTTTTATATATATTTTACATAAATTTATATATATTCGATCGGAAAATATATTAAATTGACCTATATTATATTTATTGTTATATATTTTTCACGAGGGTTAGGTCTCAGGAAAAGATTTTGATCATCTCCGACGAATAGAATGCAGTGCGTGGTATTGACACATCACAATGTTGTTTATACTCGTTTTATTCACGTTAAGAATGATAAATAATACTCATCAATTTGAACATTAAGAAATTCCAACGTTTTCCCAGTGGGATAAATAATACATCACCGAAAAAAACACAACTTTTGATCCAATCAACTGATAAAGGCATTCTGGATGTTCATTAATCGCTAAAGTATTTATATTAAGGGCCGCTGATCTCTCGGTACTACATTCACTCGGGAATACTTGCCAATAATTTTCCACAAATTTCGTTTTATTCATGAATAACCGTTGCACATAGGGCGATTGTACAGAGATGCATAATACATAAAGAAGGTGCCTATTTTTATTTCTTAACTTTTTTTTTGGTGGTTGTCATTGTATATTATGATTATGAAGTTTAAACGGGCTGTAAGAAAAACTCTTTCGTGTTCTCACTATTCAATTAATTCATTCGACTATTGGATTTGAGTTTTTTTTTCGCAAGGTCAACTTGGAGAGAACATGGGTAATATTAATGAGGAGTTGCTACAGTGATTTAAGCATTCAATTTGATTCTATTTTTCATTTTTCTTCCCTCTCAATAACAACACGAAAAAGTTTGTCCAGAACACCAAATTCAAAATTTACATTCTCTTTAATTTAATTCTTTGGTCGCCATTTCACAATTGAAAATATTAATTATTTCCATGTTCTTTGTGTACACCCCGTTGTCTCATACGTTCAAAATAAATATTTATTTCAATGTACATATTTTTTTATCATTCAAATTATAATCGATGAACTCTTTATTCATGACGTTATCCATATAAAATTTTTTTTTCATCACGAAATAAATATCCAATTAGACTTAAACCTTCATGATATATTTATTTTTCCCCCCCAACTCCAAGATCTGTGAGTACCATATACAAATGACAAAATGACGATGATTTTAAAAACAAAAATAGGTGAATGAATATTTATATCTCCAGGGCGAATAATATCATTAAGTTAGTACTTTATACGTTACACGCAGTGATAATATACGTATTCTGTAAACTTTATGGATCATTCTGATTTAATTTTTTTTTTCATATCGTGGCACATGTCATTTTGTGTAGTTTATATTTGAAAATTTTTTTTTAAACTACTGTCAATATTTATATATTATTTACCTCCATTCCTTTACATTTCCTCGCAGTAATACCCGTTACAGCAGTTACAGGAGTCTAAATTATTCATTTAAACTAAAATAACTCGATCCAAAAAATGGAAATGAGTTGACACCACTTTCATTAATTATTCAATTGATAGACTTGTCCATTCTTCACCATTTGACTCACATTTTTCATCGTCTGTAATAATAAAATACACATTCATATAATTACAGTATATTCAGTCACTCAAAACCACTTTCGAAATAGATAACTCCCACACGTATGTCCTATCTGCTGTTAATACTTTTAATCCACCATTACCCTCTCGGACTTGTGATATTTACAGTTAATTAGATCGATTAGATGCATATTAATGTGCCATTATAGTCGACTGCAATAATTTGTTTTTAATAAAAAACTTAATTACATTCTTTTTCGTAAATTTATCGAGGATTTGTTTCTTCTACATATGAAAATTACACCTTTTACTTGTTTTTTCTTTCATTCATTCACCAAGATAATCGTTCACATGCGTGGTTACTCACGCACTTTATTTTCTCTCTATATAAAATATATTACATGTACACTTGACTTTTTTTTCACATCGTTATGTCAGTTTAAGTCGTTGCTTATAGCCATGTTAGAATAGTTCATCGTAATTATGTACAAGGGTTTTTATTAATTATGAAAATTTATCGGATACACACGATCGGTTACTGGAGACAATTATAATCATACCGAACAGTCAGAGAAACCGTATTTTCGGTGATAAGAGGGGGTAACACGTACGGAAAAATTTAACGGAAGATCCTAGCGCTTTCGCTGAGAAATTCTATTGAATTTCTGTTGAAATTCTCTGAGAAAGTTCTGTATTTTTTGCGGCAATTCTATTACAAATTTTCATAGAAAAAAAATATGGATTTTGATTTTTCCGTGTAACTAATTCCATTGGGATTAATTCTGTGAGAATTCTTGAACAAGCATTTCTGCAGAAAACTCAGAATCTATTGGCTTTTTTCTATAAAATATCTCTTAATAAAATAACAGGAGTAAACTGCATAAACTTCGATGGAATTGGCGCAAAAAAATGAATTTTTTAATACAATTCCAATAGCCATTTAATAGAATTTTCGAATAAAAGCGTTAGGTTTTTCCATTAAATTTTTTAATACGTGAACTGGTAACCATTGTCAGGTGTAGCCACTGAAGCTCCATTACCAATAATCATTAATCTTAATCAATCTCGATTAGATATTTACATTGCCTCAAATTCATCTCCATTCTAGAAGATCTTACAACTGTTCAACGGTAGATTAATTTTAAGGCATCAATATTCATCTGCATGATTTGAATTTCATACAGAGTATTACTTCTCATTTTTCATGGTAATTATAATATTAAAGTGAATGGCAGTAGAAGAAAACGGTCGAGAGTGATAACTATATTTATACCTTGTTAAAAATACTTTTTGGAAAACACTGATGCACTCGACTTCATTAATCTCATGATTGTTAGTGTAAGTACTACAGTTCAGTCCATATTTATGTCTCATCGGTTGTCGTACACTGTTGACAATTTTTCAATTAAATTTCTTGGAAATTTTCGTCACTTTTGTCATTGAAATTCAAAATTTTGTGGAAAAGCCGATGGAAACTGTGGATTTCAGTTCAATTATTTAATTATTCAGTTCAAATAAATATTTTCTTGAATGTTATTAATTGAAGACAACGTAATTTGATGCTGAATATTCATGCTTTCATTGAAAATTCAAGTTAGTTAAAAATCTCTCGTCTTTCGAAAATTCTGTTAAATCTGTTGAACATTTTATTATGAAAATATTCAATAGAATTTTTTTTACACAAAAGATCATCAGATTCTGATTTTACATGAATTTTTCATGATTTTTCATGATTCTATATCTGATTTTCTGAATTTATGGATTATTTTGAGGAACGCAGTTATCTAATGTAACTACAGCCAACGAAATGCTGATTATTCTCAAACTGTAACAATTTTTTTCACAACGTTTTGTAACTAACCCAGTGAAAGGAAAAAATTTCTAAAAAAAAAGATTTAAAAGATTCAAAAATCCGTAATTTCCACCGCCGTTAAATCAAAAATTAGTAATTTCATTGAATTTTCAGTGAAATCTGAAATTTCCGGAATGTCAATTGTCCATGAAATATAAATTTATTCCTGTGTATCAATGCGTATGGAATCGTTACAATGATAATCAGGGATTCGCAATCAGTTATGGAGTAGCGAGCGTCAATTTGTGGGCCGAACGGTACTTTTCGCTCGACTTGTAACCGCGGCCCCATATGTCATACGGGTTCCTCTCTCTTGAAGTTAATATTCTGGGAAGCGCAGAAGTCCCGAGTGAAGGGGATGCAGTTGAAGAGCTTGCAGACTTCGCACTCGTAGACTGGAATGTTATAGAAGAGGGTTATTAACAGGGCGAAGAGACTGAGGATTACGACCAGGCAGACCCAGATGAGAATGACTTTTCTTCGGCGGTCGTAGTGGCCGAAGGTGATGAAGGGCATGAGGGCGTATGCCGCCAGGAAACCGAAGATGAAGCCGAAGAGGTGGGCGTAATTGTCCACCCAGGGGAGAATTCCCAGGATCAGCAGGCCCACCAGGATCATTATGAGCTTTGAGAGGGCTCTTCGCGGGTGCTTTAACATTGGCCAGCTGTTCAACACCTCGACGACGAGGGTCGCCAGGAGGGCGAAATGGGCACCTGCTGGTCCCACCTGGGAAATCAGAGATTGCATTTTAAATAGTTTATAAATACTTGAAGTGATGCAATGGATTTGGAATTTTTAATAATTCTTTCACTATGCTTTTTCTTTAAAATTGAAAGTTTTGTCAAAATCATGAAGATTTGGATATTTTTGAATAATTTGTTCAATTAAGGCCCGGGTGGATTATCTGTCGGACTTATTTCTTAATTTTTATTAAAAATGTTGTTTGAAAATGTTCATTTTTTTTCTTGTTTTTTTCATTGTACAATCATAATTTTTAGGGACTCCTGCGTGATGTAAAATCCAATGGAAATTGCGATATATTTTACATTACGAAGATGGAAAAACAATCGAGATAACGTTCGAAATATGGTCCACCCGGGCCTTAAAATATTTTATATGTACTTGGGGTGATGCAATGAATGTGGCAATTTTTAATAATTTTTTCTACTATGATTTCTTCAAAATTGAAAGTTTTGTAAAAGTCATGAAGATTTGGATATTTTTGAATAATTTGTCGATTAATTTAAACTAATTTTGTTTTTTATCGTTATTTTACATCGCTTCGACCCGGTTAGGGTATACTGCGATGATGATCAAGATTTTAAGTGGTTAGATCGCACCATTCTACCCCGCCGGGATTTGAACTCGGAACCTTTCGCATATGAGGCAACTAACTTACCCACTGCGCCAAGCCACCGGGCATTTTAAATTAATTGTGTAAAAAAAAAGAGTAGCTGAGGTGACGTGAATGTCCCATATACATTACCTCAGCCCTATACGGGATGAATATGGCACTGGCAAGATTTCCAGCAAGAGCTCCAGTAAAATAAATCAGGGCTATCCTCAGAGATCCCGTCAACTTCTCGAGATCCCTCATCAGGTAGTATTGCACGAGGAGTGTGATTACCAAGTGAAAAATTCTGCAAGAATTGTGAAATGCTTGAGATAAGACTTTTCGAAAGAATTAATTCAACTTCAAAAAAAGAAAAAACTTGAATGAAAGCTCCAAAAAAATTTTAAATTCATTTTTGAATCTTAAAATTACGTTTAAATTTAAATTTAAATTAATTGAAATCGTAAGATTTCAACAATCCTAAATTAAGATCATGACTCAATGATTGATATCAAAAACCCTCTCGTTTCGATGATGGATCGAAACGACAGGAATGATCGAAATGATATTGAAGGGAGAATTTCCCCGGATCATTTTTATCTGAATATTCCAGTTATCCATCAGGACAAGCAAATGGCTCCACCACTCACCCGTAATCGGAAATATGCACTCACCCGGCATGAAGAAAGGTCGTAGTGAACAGGCGATAAAACTGATCCGGCCACTCAGGATGTAAAAAAGGAATCATCCCACACACGTCATGGAGACACTCGACTTGCGAGCATAATGAGGCTTCCTCGTGGAAATAACCATGAACAAAGTCACAATACTCTTTTGTTGTAATTCTGCACATCCCGTGAATACCAATACAGCAGGGATGTCCAATCACTTCGCACACCATGTGCTCAGCCATTTTGTCTTTGTAACGTCCCACTGGGAAATTGCTATTGCTTGGGGGATGCCCATTGTTACTTCTGAAATCCGATCTACATTATTGATGATGGAGGGAACTTTTGACGATAATTAACAGACGACTGCACTGAAATTTCAAAATTTAACACTTGAGTTTTCATGAAAAAAATTAGCAAAAATTGAGTTTTGATCTTTTTTACTAATGGGATCTTTGAAAATATCATCAATCTATCGAATTGAATTTTGGTTTACACATAAAGAATATATGCCTGAATGTCATTAAATGAAACTTTTTGAAAACCTTAATTTTTCGCGTTTTTGGAATTTTTTCTCGAAATTTCGACATGTGAAAAATCTGAAAAATAGTTCAATTAAAAGTACATACTTTATTATGAATTTCTTCTGATTTTAAAAATCGTTTTTCGAGGAAAAATGGCAGATTGGGTACCAGATAGTGACGAGGAAGTGAATTCACCTGATATTTTCGCTGATACAAGTGATGATGAATTGATATCGAGTGTAACAGCACATGTTCACGAGGCATTTTTGCAACAAGAGTAAATGTGAATAATCAAAACTATGAGAAAATTAATTTTAATCAATTGATGTTTTAATTTTTTATGGATTCCCTTTCCATCATTTTCCGTTTTATAAATTTCCAATTTTTTTTTCCCTTTCAATATTTGGTTTCTGACAGTGGGGGGGGAGGCTTCGCCCCCCAC
>NW_021680503.1:841421-858316 GCF_001412515.2 Diachasma alloeum
CGCCACCTTACCTTTTCGGGCCTTCGTGACGAAAAATAGTATGTATCATTCGGGCGATAGCGTTGGTTTTCGAATCGTGTGAGTTTGCAGCACTCGGCGTAGTATAGTCGTAGACTCGGGCCGCCTCCGGCGGCCCTCTAATACCGAAATCTCAATAAATAGAAATTTTCAAACTAATTACTTTAATTGAACCTGTTGAGAACTGCGTCATGAGGACACCTTTGAAGATTCCGTCAACGAAAAAAAAATCAAAACCTATTTTTTCGTCATTTTTTACACTAAAACTGAAGTAGTAAACTCATCAGTACGACAGATGAGGCCCCCAGCGACTTCGAAATTTCAGTGCGGCCTCTCCTTAAAGAGAAAATCGGGGAAATACCTGAATCTTTGACTGAAGGGATTCATCTTACGACAGATAGGCCACTTAGTTATGTCGTCTGGCCATTCGTAGGGGGCTATACTTGCTGGGGCATCACAGAATTTTGGATCCAGGCCACAGACTGATCCGCTTATTCTACCTCCAGGGCCACTGTCACCTGGACCCCATTTTTTCCATGTTGATATGGTATTCTGGAGTGTCAAAATGTACTCGTTAATATTGAGATATTAATGAAAGAGAGAGTGGGATAAAATGTAAACTTTTATCATTTTTTAAATGCATTATTCCAACATTACTTTGCATCCATAAACAATAAGATGAGATTTAATTCACAGGCAATTCATTAATTTGTCATTAAAAGGGAAAATAACAATATTTTGAACAAAAAAAAAATTTTTGCTAATTTGAAAATTATAATAGGAAGTTAAAGTATTCATTTTCTCTCTCCTAAGTTTATAGAATACTTCAGAAAATTTATAATAAAATTCATGCAAACACATCATTTGTATGATGTGCATATTACCGCCAGAGTAGATCTCATTCCCCGGATCAGTTGGTTCGCATGGAGAAATTATTTTTATTATAGCACCATTTTAAAATACCCAATGATAGTATAGAATCCATTAATTATGGAAATTGATCGGTTATCCTGGGAGTACTTACTGAACAGTCAGCTTTGCTGGATTGGACACAGCCAGAGTCGTCGTTTCTGATGCAGCAAGCAGTGTCTCGCTCACGTTCCCGCCACACGTCGATCTCCTTCAGGATTTTCAGGTCTCTTCGCATGCAGGGGGCGAATTTCGCCCCCAGATGAATGAGGTCTGCAGCTCTGGGGCCGATCCAGAAATTCGCGGGCTCTTGGTAATCGACTTGTTGTAATGAAAGACTTGTTACGAGTACCTGAAGCACAAGAACATGGAAAAATTTAATTTTGAAAATTATTTGGGGGGAAAAATTTTAATAAATCGGTTTCTTTAGTTTTGATGAGCGACAATTTATCGTGAAATCAACGAACATTTTTTAGTTTAGAAAATTAAATAAATCATTTATTCAATAAATCATCGTTCATTATTAAATTCAATATTCGCCTCAAAAAAATGTTTTAGTTTCAGATTTTAAAAGTCTTAATGAGACTTTTAATCTTGAAATTCAGTTTTTCAAAATTCTGAAATTAAAAGTTATCACAATCTAAATTAAAATCACGAGTCTTGAATGCAGTAATTAATTTTTCAAGTGTTTAAAAAAATTTTAACAGTCGAAATTAGTCGATGTGTTATCATTTATCAAGCCCTTATCTTGAAATCAAGGGGTTTCAGAGGAAACTTTTTAGTTTACAAAATTGAAGAAATCATGTATTAAATAAATTTTTTCAAAAAAAAATTGTTATTATAATTTATTGAATAAATTTATTTAATACATGATTTATTCAATAAATCATCATTCATTATTAAATTCAATATTCGCCTCAAAAGAATGTTTGAATTTGCAATTTCAAAGTCTTGATGAGACTTTTAATCTTGAAATTTGGTTCTTAAAAATTCTAAAATTAAGAGTTATCACAGTCCAAATTAAAATCACGAGTCTCGCATGCGGAAATTAATTTTTCAAGCTTGTAAACAAATTTTAAAAATCGAAATTGACGTTTCAACTTACCAAGCCCGATCTATGATTGATATCGAACCCAACAGGGCCAAATCCATAACAAAAAAGTGAAATAATCATGACGAGAATTTGAACGGTTGTTATCCAATACGTAAAATACGGCCTGTGGTCCTCAATATCATCCAATTGTTTCCTCACGTGGGGTTTATGCGCCACACTTTTACGAAATGATCGCCTGCTGGGAAAATAAAACAGATTATTCAACTGCATTCGCCACACGCATGGTTTATACCAGCAGTTCAATAAATTGTGATTATCTGCTGACCCCAAGAATCGTCCGACGATGCCCATGCCATATTGTCGCCTATTACTGTTGTCAAATACACGGTCGATGGTGCTTGACGATATCCTAGTGCCGCCTGTAATGTCTCTCCTCAATATTACGCTTTCATCTTGCTGTTGGCTCGTTGCCTCACCATCAATTCGTCCACTCTGCCCTGACCTGCGCCAATTGGTTGTTCTGTAGAAGTTTTTTATTAACGAGATGTGAACGATTTTATGAGATGGACTGAGCGGATTTTTTGGGATAATGAATCGTGGGTACCTGGAGATATAATGATCCTTTGCTATTGATCGAACTCTACGTGGATGAGGGGCTTCTATGCAGGGACCTTCCTTCTTTGGTGATGCGAATCTAAAATGATGATTGAATAAAAAAAATTGTTATGACGAATTCCATGTTAACAGAACAAAATAATCCCTTACATGATGATGAATACCAAATTGTCTTCAGATTACTTGAATTATCATTTTCAATTTTTACATTTTTAAAAATTGGAAAAAATTACTCAATTTGAGGTAATTAATTTGAATTATCTTTAAATAATTTTAAATAATCGTGTGAATTGGAACTCAATTCATCATCTAATCACTCATGAAGTTTTTTGTTCGTCTAGGAAATTTAGTGGAATTACTTGGAGGACAATTTTTTCATTATGTAAAAAGACATTGATAAAAATTTCAAGATCTTCACTTGAAATTTAAGAATAGTTTTCACTCATCCTTCCTATTTAGGAATGATGTCGATGAGTGAGTGATTTTACAAGAAAAATTCTCTCGAGACTCCCCAAGAACCACTCGTTTGCAAGCCAAATACTTTGAGAAATTCCGAGATTGACTCATTACAATTCACCACTTAGTTATTCAAATGATCAAACAAAAGATTATGACCGAGGGAAATTACCTGGCAAATTCCCCGCCACCAGAAGTGGATTCCGCAGTTCTACTTCCACTGTCAAGATGATCAGCCTCCGTGCAAGACATGTCTTCACTCTTGAGAGCATCTCCAATAGCCTGTTCAAGGGAAACTTGAGACTGCTGATGAGGCGTTGCCGAGGGTAGAGGAGGTGGGGGAGGTGGTGGTGGTGGTGCTGGTGGCCGTTGGAAGAATGCCTCCTCTTCCTCATCCCCAACGGCATTATGCTCATCATTGTCGGAGGTAATACCATCGGTGGGTGGAAATGATGAAATTACACTGGGGGGAAAGCTACGGGATTCCGGTTGTGGTTCGGATCTCTCCTGTGGACGCTGTCGTGTCAGGGTCTGGAATGAAGGTAATATATGTAAATAAAGCATTATGTTCAAATTGAACTTATAACGTCAAATTCTGCTGCACGAGAACTTTAATTACAATGCTGTGCACACGAATAAATCAAAGTGTGCATGATGGATTATTATTTCATTTAGAATTTCTGGGGTGGACTGAAAATCATCTCAAACTGTTTGCTGGGTAAATACTTAATAGTTTCATAGTATTTGAGGAAGCATACTGATTCAGGGCTCTATCGAAAGTTGCTCTTCTCGTTTAAATATTCTATGAAAATGTATTATACTGTAATTGAGATATTTAATTATTTAATTCCAGAAATAAAATAATTCGTCCATCTAAATTTAACTTATAACGTCAAATATTGCTGCACGAGAACTTTAATTACAATGCTGTCAATCCGCATAAATCAAAATATGCATGATGTATTATTATTTAATGTAGAATTTCTGGGGTGGACTGAAAACCACCTCAAACAGTTTGCTGTCAAAATGGATTACGCTGCGACTGAAATGTTTCATCATTTAATTTTAGAAATCAACTGATTCGTCAAAACAACGTAAATGTTATCAAACAACTTCCCCAAAAACCACTGAACTCTCAGATAATTATTCTATCCAAATTCAATTTATAACGTCAAATATTCCTGCATTAGAACTTTAATTACAATGTTGTGACTAATTTGATTTAACCTGACTAATTTACCTCATGTATGCCGTATTATTATTCAATTCAATTCAATTTCCGGGGTGGACTGAAAACCATCTCAAGCAGTTTGCTGGGTAAATACGTAATAGAATAGTTACGGAATAGTTTTATGGTATTTAAGGAACCTAATTGATTCAGTGAATGTGTAATTGAGATATTTCGGCATTTGAGACAAATACAAAAAAAAGTAAAATAAAAAAAAGTATTTCGTTCTTTTTCCATGTTATGATTTTCCCTGATGGAAGGAATTCACGCGAAATGTCAATTACATGCGCGAAGCAACGAATGATTTCATCTCCAAGGTTTTTAATATTGTACTGACCTCAACGACGTAATGAAGACCTGACAACGTCATTCGTGCAACCGAGTCTTTTCTCCGCACAGGCTGCTGCCATCGCCGTAACGTAATATTCTAAGAATAAATTCATCAGTTAGTGTCAACCGTATATTACAGACTCGCTGTTCCAAGTGATAATGGTAAGCT
The DNA here is from genome assembly GCF_001412515.2 of Diachasma alloeum. NCBI lineage: Eukaryota > Metazoa > Arthropoda > Insecta > Hymenoptera > Braconidae > Diachasma > Diachasma alloeum. The sequence goes on from NW_021680503.1 coordinate 846,201, forward strand.
ACCTCTGGTATTTCAGTGGAATCTGGGATATCTTTTGTGATGTCTGGGTCCACCGGTTTGTGCTCCGGGAGGAGAGCACCGTACTTTCGGGAGGCCATGCGCCTCCTTCTGTCGAGCCATCTTTGCCTCTCCAGGCTCTCCGTTTCCTCGTCGACACCGAAGAATGTTGCAGTCTCTTTTTTTATGTAGCTGGAAAAAAAAGGATTTATTTCGAATAAATTAATTATTTGTTTAACAGAATTGAAATGTTTTCACATGAATAAATATGAGTTATATTAATTTTCAATGATAGAATTGCTGAAGTGAATAGACAAATTTTTAATTAAGCGTTTTATTTGGGTCTAGGGCTGCGTTTCAAGAAAAATCTCCAGTTCTTCCGGATATTTTCCTTGAGAAAATTGAAGTTTCATGAACACTTGGTGATTTTTAGGAGAATTATATGCGATTTAGGGGAGAAAATGAATTGAATTTCAGATTTCAATGGAAATTGAATGAAATTACAAATTTTTTAGCTTCATGAAGCCGAGGATTTACCAATTTACTGGATTGTCAATAAAAAGATGAATATTCAGTACAATAATTAAATCTCAAGCATAAATTTACCTGAATTCAACTAAACTTTGCACTTTCTATTCATTTCCCCATAAAATTTTGATTTTTCAATTATGAAATTCCTTTAAATTCCTCGACATTGCAGTGAAATACGTAATAAAAAATTTCAGGCAAAAATTTTAAACAGTGTCATCTCCACTTCAAAAGCGTCAAAAAATCCTCAAATGAATAAATTCATCTTCTTAAATAAAATAAATGAATAAAAAGAAAATTCTCGTGAAAATTCTATTTGTTTTTTGCGCTGATTCGATTCGATATTCTATAGGAAAAAGTCAACAGATTAGATTTTTCTGTTTACATTTTTCTCTTGAGATTTTTTCTATTAAAATTGTTGAGCACGGATTTTCCAAGTTTTTCCGCTGTATTTTGTTTTGTTTTGCATTACAGGGTCCGAGTGGAAAAACTTGGAAAATTTATGCTCAAGTATTCCTATAGAAAACATCCCAAGAGAATATTCATACAGAAAAATCGAAGTCTATTGACTTTTTCTATCCAAAATCTAATAGAAACAGCGCAAAAAACAAATAAAATTTTCTACCGAATTCGCTAAGTTTTTCTATTTAATGTTTTCGTCCGTGAATTGCCTCTAAAAAAAATTCTTACTTCTTTATCGCCTCTGTTCGACTCATATGTCGCTTAAGTCGTGGCTTCTGCCCAACAGACCCAGCAGTGCTCCCCGAATTGCATGGTTCAATAGTGGGTCTTGGTCCTGCTGGTGCCGAAACACTTCTCGTAATAGCCAAGCTTGATGTACTGATTGCTGTTGATGCAGCATTCGTAGCTGAAGGCACAGAAGGTGAGATAGTCGGAACAGTTGTTATTGGTTTATCAGTTGTTGTAACGCTGTTTGTATTCCCCACAGCGTACATGCCAATACTCTGTGAACTTTCGCCATCAGCCCCTGAGGATGAAATCGTTGAGGTCCCTGTTGTGCCGGAGCTCGGCGATTGTTGCCTAAAATTATACAAAATCAAATTGACTAGATTACGCAGCCCCATCTCCAAGTTTATTTTCATTCGACTTTTTTTTGCCTGCGAATTCGCTGGCGCTGGCGAATGCAACAGCTTCCATGAATATTGTATGGGTGCTATTATAATTTCATGACCACGACTTTGGAGTTACTGACTAAAACCCCAATTTCCATTTATTTTAAATAATATATAAATTGTTCACGAGGGTAAATGTTTGGTATGGATAGTTGGGAATAAGTTGGGAATTAGTCAGAATGAAGATGTCAATTTTTCTGAATGATTCACTGAAAATATTTTAATAAAAATAAAATAAATGAAATAAAAAAAATAAAAATGAAATAATGCGATATTTTATGGAAAGTCAATAAAAGCCGATTTTTCTATACAACTCATTCTATTGAAATATTTTCTACAAAATTTCCTCGGCTTAAATTTTGTTTTTTTTTCATTCTATTTTTTTTGTTCTTTTCATCAAGAAAATGTAACAAAAAACTTGGGAAATTTGAACCGAAGAAATTCTATCGAAAATATCTCAGTAGAATAAGTTGTATAAAAAAATCAATAGAACGAAAGAAATTCAATAGAATTGTCTAGCGAATTTGCTAGGTTTTTCTATGAAATGTTTCATACGTGTTTACTATGAATAGTTGTGAATAAGTTGGGAATTAGTCAGAATAAAGATATCAATTTTTCTGAATGATACACCGAAAATATTCAAATAAAAGTCAAATAAATAAAATAAAAAAAAGAAAATGACATGAAAATATTTTATAGAAAGTCAATAAAAGTCGATTTTTCTATACAACTCATTCTATCGAGATATTTTCTATAAAATTTCCTCGGCTCAAATTTTCTGTTTTTTTCATTCTATTTTTCTTTTCTTTTCATAAAGAAAATGGAACAAAAAAATTGGAAAATTTGAGCCGAGAAAATTCTATATCAAATATCTCAATAGAATAAATTGTATAAAAAAATCAGTAGAACCAAAGAAATTCAATGGAATTGTCTAGCAAGTCCGCTAGGTTCTTCAATGAAATTTTTTCACACCTGTTTGCTATGAATTCTTCCACTTTCTTCATAAATTTAGGAACAGAGATCAAATAGTCGTTACCATGATTATATAATCAAAAGACTAGAGTGTTATATTTGCAAGCTCCTATGTAAATAATTCTCTTGACTGAAGGTTCAATAAAGACATTAATTTACGCATTCGAATTTCCGACATTTCGAAATTATACTTTTTTAAGAACAGCAGTTGGAATTAAACTCAAAACTATTTGAATTTGAAATTTGTAAAAATAGCTCAGCCAATGAATGCAAAATAGTACATAAAATATTTCACTTGAATAAATGTTTACAAATGAATCAGAAATTCGTGAAAATTAAATTTCCACGACTAAAAAGTGAAATAAAACCCAATAGTAATTAAACCACCACCACTTACTCGGCTTTATCCATAACGATCCGTTCACCCTTCGAATTGCCGTTGATTATAAAAATTTAATTCTATTTTGACGCATACTTTATCCCGCGAATGCAAAATAAATTCGAGAATTACACCACGAAACAGCTGGAAATCACGGAATACTGTAGAATTGTTGAGCTACTCCGTGTTGTGAGTCAGTAACATTTTATCTCCTATCAGAGCCCCGATAATATCGTGAAATGAGTGATCCTCTCGCAGCGATACAGTGTAATACTATTTTCGGTTGACAATCAAACTGCGGCACAACCAATTTCATCAATATTTGGAATGGAAGAGTTGAGCTGTTTTGGCGGTTGAAAAAGCCAGTGCGCTATGTTGACGCAGTCTGATGGTACTAATGCCGGTTTGAGGGGAAAAAAAAGATAGAACAGATGTGAAATAAAGGCAAAAAAGCAATACTCAGCATGTTGTGACGCTGGATCGTGACTCACTTGGTGGGAAAAAGAGAAAGGAACAGCGAGTACAGAGGAAACCTTGAGAGAGGAAGATATGGAAGGGAGGAATGGAACTTTGGGTGTCAATGACCTGGAAAAATACTCGAAATCGTACTGTAATACGTAATCGTAATTCGAAAATACTGAACACTACGAAAATAATCAATTGACCAATACACTTAAGTCATTCAATGAATTGAATGTTCGAACATTTAATACATTTGTTCGATCACTGGAGGTCATGAAAAAATTCTACACCCAGAACATCTCTTTCGAACACACAATAGAGTCCCCTAAAACTTGGCGGAACAGTCTTTTGTATGCTAAGTTAACTGCTCGAGTACAACTTTGTCTGCTACCAGCGCATAAATATACCACTCGAATTATCTGTATAACAGCGGTAAATGATTCCCCCAAGTGATGTACATTTGTCGCGAAACATTACGCTAAAACCGTCTGCATCATTCGACTCTATTATTGTAAAAAAAATTGGAATATCAATGATGATCGAATGTTAAGATTCAGACGAGGGATATTGAACTTTATTCATGCGGAAAATGCTTAAAAAATTATAATTTTCGTGAAATTGAAGAACATATTCACCAGAAACTTTCGGATTTTTCCTAATTTTTGCTGAATAATTGAGTTAAAAATGATGAATTATATCGATTTTCTCATCAATAAAAAAAAATCTGTTCTACCACAAAAATTTAATGGAAATGTAATGGGATATTCGTTTTTTAAATTCATACCACTCGAATTATCTGTATAATAGCGATAAATGATTCCCCCAAGTGATGTATATTTGTCGCGAAACGTTCCGCTAAAACCATCTGCATCATTCGACTCTATTATTGTAAAAAAAATTAGAATTTCAAGGATGATCAAATGTTAATTTTCAGACGAGTGATACTGAATTTTATTCATGAGGAAAAAGCTTGAAAAATTCAAATTTTCTTCAAATTGAAGAACATATGTAAAAATCAAGAATTATATCGATTTTCTCATCAATTAAAAAAAATCTGTTCTACCACAAAAATTTAATGGAAATGTAATGGGATATTCGTTTTTTAAATTCATACCACTCGCATTAGCTGTATAATAGCGGTAAATGATTCCCCCAAGTGATGTAAATTTGTCGCGAAATAATACACTAAAACTATCTGCATCATTCGACTCTATTATTGTAAAAAAAATTGGAATTTCAAGGATGATCAAATGTTTATTTTCAGACGAGTGATATAGAATTTTATTCATGAGGAAAAAGCTTAAAAAATTCCAATTTTGCGGAAATTAAAGAACATAGTTACCACATATTCTCTGATTTTTCCTAATTTTCACTGAATAATTGAGTACAAAATCACGAATTATATCGATTTTCTTCGCAATTAAAAAAAAATCTTTTTTATCATAAAAATTTTTATTTAAATTTAAAAATCTGTCCTATCGCATTGATTTTTATATATGAAGAAAATGCTTGAAAAAATTAGAATTTTCTTGAAATCGAAGAATACATTCACCAGAAATTTCTGATTTTTCCTACTTTCCCTGAATAATTGAGTTCAAAATCACAAATTAAAAAAAAATATGTTCTACCCGAAAAATTTAATTAAAACTCCCCGGAACCCCCCTCTAAAATTCATTTTTAATACGCCCCCCGAGAAATTCATCCTAAAAAAGCAGTAAAAGAAATCTCGCCTGCACCGTCGAGAGCCCGTGCTAAACTAAAATCCATAAAACCCCGCATAAAGAAAAAAACTCACCACGACGAATGGGCCGACTGATTAGAAGGAATGGAGGGCAGAGCGGGTGGCAGAGACCTCCTGACTTGACAGCAGTTCTTCTGTCCCCCAGCTCCCTCGCAGCACGTATGGCTGGACCTCCCACCGCCGTTGAATTCAATGGTGGAGGCTCGCACCTTGGGTCGCAACAAGGGTGAAGTAGAGAATTCCCTCTGGGCTGAGGTTGAACTGCTTGAGCTACTGGAGCCAGGGCTCCCGCTGATCCGCCCAGGGGAGGCATAAGCAAAGCCTCGAAATCGAAAATTCGTCTGGTGATACGGATACCCTGGCGGTGGTAGCCGATAGTGATGATGAAATCCAAGATCTCGTCGCATGTACGGATCGCCAGGATCAGCAGCTGGTACGTAACGATCGGTTGGTGTGTGCACAGCCGATGGAATGTACCTGTCCACGTACCTATCAGGGTACAATATCTCAGGTGGTGGTTGGGGCACATATCTCTCGACTGGTGTGTGGGCATGTGGTGGCACATAACTGACACCCGAGGCATTACCACCACTATAATTCCTGGGATCATTTCCTGCATTAACTGGCGAACACGAAGTGCCTATTCTACCAGTCGAGAATATATCCTTTGGTTTTGGTAATGACAGATACTTCTCGCCAATGCTGCGAATTGGTGAGTAGCGCTCGATATTTCCGTGGTATCTCTGCTCGCTCTTCTGGTAGCGGTCGATTGTATTTGTTGAGCTGTTGTAACGATCCATGGAGTAACGGTCTTGGCTGCAGCGGTCGTAGTGATCGGGATTTGTGAGCTGGTAGCGATCGTAACTCGACACTGACTTCGATACCTGAATGAATTTGTCGGTTTTTGAGTTTTGATTCTGATAGCGGATTGTACTGACGTCGGGGGTCGGTGACTGCTGGATGAAGCGGTCCGCTGAGGGCTGGCTTGAGGTAGAGTACAGACTGTGGTATCTACTGTTCTCCGAGGAGGACGGGGAGGATGACACGAGGAGGCGCTCGGTTGAGGCTGATGGGTATCTTCCTGGCTCTGATATGAGGCATCCGTCGTGGGTCGATGGGGAAGAACTCGATAAGTATGCACGTTCGTTGAATCTGGAGGAATTTAAGAGGAATTTAAGCGCGAGATTGAATTGTTCAATTTTTTAAGTTTAGGAATTTATATTGAAGAGAGTCTCTAGAAAAAATTAGTAGATTTCTGTTGAGATGTTTTCTACGAAAATTTGTTGATCGAATGTCTTATTTTCTTAGGATGATTTTCTTAATTTTCTTAATTTTTAAAAATTTGGAAAATTCATGTCGTGGAATTTTTATAGAAAATGTCTCAATCGAAAAGCTTCCACAGACAGATAAAATTCTATTGATTATTCCTATAAACCAGTTTCTATTAAACATTTTCATTTTAGAACCCAAAAACTCCTAGAATTCCACTAGAAATTGTCCCCGAATTCGTAACCTTTTTCTATTTAATTTCTCATCCACGAAGTGCCCATAATTTTAATTCATCCCCTCTCCCCTCTGCATTCAAAATTTCAAATGAAGAATTTGCAAAACCCTTAAAATTGAAAAAGCCCATAACAAACCTATCGTTGGCTCTCGACGACTGTGTGTATCGTTGCAGGGCAAGATCGTTGAACCTCTCGAGCGAGTACCTCGACTGACCCGAGACCTCCTGGAATCCGGCGTACCTGCAGGTATAATCCCTGGAGTCCGGTGTCGGTGAGCTTGAGTTTGAGCATCGTTCCCCCCTCTCCGAGTACTTCTGACAGTCGCCAGTCCTATCCGACGAGTACCTCCTCGACTGTTGGCCATCCGAGGTGGCCGAGAGTATCCTCTCGGTGGAGGCGTACCTCTGATGTGCGCCCTCAGGGTTCGGTGAGCTCGACAAAAACCTTTCGCACGTCGTGAGTGTCGAGTATTTCTCACGATGAAGACCCGCAGACTCTTGTCTCTGGTATCGCTCGTGCATCGGCGAATCCGTGACGAATCTCTCGTTGGACTTGCCGGCAAATCTTTCAGGCACTGGTGCATGTATCGGCGACGCCGACACCAACTTCTCCGTTGACATTGTGTACCTCCCGACGTCTTTGATGCCACTCGTCGTCTGAAAGTGTCCGCCCTCCCGCTGATGAGCAATTTGTACAGGTGATCCAGTGGCCAACAGGCGTTCACTAGAAGTGGTAAATCGCTGATGATGATCTCTGCTATCGTGCGACGAACCCGCAGATGACACCAGGAGCCTGTCCGACGATGAAAATCTGTCCTTGAGCATTGGTGAGGCTGGCGCTGTGCCGTATCGATCTCGAGGACTGGGTGAGCTCGGTACAATGCAGTCATTGGGGGTGTAATTAGCAAGACTCTGAGTTGAGGCGTATTTGTCATTGGGACTTGGGGAGAGTGGGGGTGGCGGTATGAAACGATCGTTCGCCGGGGCCGGCGAGGGCGGCGATGGAAAGCTCTCCGGTGAGAAAAGTTTACTCGTTGTTGATAGGGCAAGCACACCGGCGTTTGCATATTCACCAGTTGCTGTGCTCTTTGAAACTGTTGTCGACGTAATTTCGCTCTGATAACGATCGTTCGAGGATGATATTCTCTGATCGTTTGGCAACTGGGGGTATCTGGAGGGCTCGCTCGGCAGCATTGCCTGCTGCTGTCCTGAATACTGATGATTAGATGATGTCGACGATAAAGACTGATTGTATCGCTCCTGGTGGGAGGGAATTCCGTATCTCTCGCAGCACGACTGCACTGTTCTTGGTATATCGTCGAGTTTCTGGTGCTGGCTCTCCACTGATTTTTCGTAGTCCATCTTGAGCGCCCCATAGTCAGAATCACTCGGCATTTGGCGATCATTGCTGGTGCTATTGGTAATTGTACATTTTGGGTCGTAACTGTGATTAGCGCAGACAGAGGAAAGAACTCGGGGCTCTGGCTGCTTGGGATAACAGCCTTGTAGCGATCCGACGTCAGCACTGCTGGCACTTGTACTACTTTGGATAGTGGGGATACTCGGGGAATTGGAATTGCCGGGGTTGCTTCCTGGGCTGGGGTACAACGGGGCTGTTCCGAATTGTGAGGTAGAGTGCTGATGCAACAGGAGAGGTTCTCTTCGGCCATAGTCGTCGTCTGTCGGCATTCTGGTGGCCTGCGGCCCACTGTCAGGACATCTGTAATGCAATTGTTGGGGGTGAGAAATTGTCGCCTGAGATTTCGGGGGGAATTCGGTGGAATTGGGAATTTTTTAGGTGCTGGGGGACCAGAAAGCACAGACGTAGGTGAATTTTTGATTGATTCGAAGTTTAAAAATATATTTATATCAATTTTCGGGGAATAATTGAACTAAAATTCATATCTTTCAGTGATTTTTTCATAACGTTTTTAATATTCAAGGACGAAGTTCCTTGAAATTTCAATGGAACGTCATGAAATTTTCCAAGTATTTGTTATTAAGGATATCCAAGTATAGTGTCTTTTACGGTTTGGTACAGACAATACTATAGATTCAACCATTTTCAATGATCAAATTTGTCAATTAAATTGCGTAAGAAAAATTTGGCAAAAAATTATGAATATTCAGTGTCATTCAAATTATATTTTGCACAAAATTAGTATTTTTTAAACATTTCTTTTTTATAAACAATTAATTTAAATTATTTAAACTTTCTGAAACCTCATGTTTTTAGACTTGAAATAGTTTTATGTTAACATTCTAAATATTTATTTATAAACAACGAATGTTTAAAAAATATTTGTTGTATATCAATAAATTAGTAATAAATTATTAAATTCAATAATTAAATTAATGATTATTAATTTATTTGCAAACAACGAATGTCTAAAAAATGTTCGTTGTTTATAAATAAATAATTGAAATTGTTTAAACTTTCTGAAGCCTCATTTTTTTAGCCATGAAATCGATGCCTGGTAAAATTCTGAATCTAAATAAATTTGTTACGATTCCGAAAAAATGATTTTTATCGTGGAAAATTGATTGTTTATAACTTATTTACAGAAAATACTCATAATTTTCAAAAATTGTAATTTTTAAATTACTTCATTAACCTTCCTCCAAAAGGAAACTCTAGTTTTCTCATATTTTTAAAATAATTTCTAGCGGTTCAATATCAAGATTTTAAATTCAAACCTGCAAAGTTTAAATAATAAAATCATTATACAATGTCCGGAAATTTAGGGTCAAATGGGGCTCAATAGAATCCGCCAAAAACTAATAAAAATCCAATAGAATTTTCTACCGAATTCGCAAACGGTTAAGTCAATTTAATCTTTAGCTGAGTTTTCCAGAATTATTTCCGAATTCAAGGAAAATAGCGAAATCTTCATAATAACCTTTTTTATAGAGAGAATTGAGTGCTACTAAAAAGGTTATGAGAAAAATTTAGCCATCTCCCTTAGATTTAGAGATATTCATTGAAAACTGGCCGATAGCCAAAATCGACTTAAACCATTTGTTCACTTCGCTACTAAATAATTCCTATAGAAAATATTCGTATAGAAATATCCGAATATGATATACGGAAATCCTATAGAATTTCTGTACGCAATTCGTATAGAAAATTTCTCTACGTTGTTTTCATACGCGCAAATCCTTCTTCAAACAACATAATTGCAATTATAATCCCCCGTCAACCTCGATCTCAGCATTATTAACAAAATCTTCGGATCTATTTATGTTCCAGAAGAACAAAGTCGAGAAACGACACCGAAAGCTCCCGACAAAGTTACCGCGTAACTTGTACATCCAACCGCTTTGTGGCTCTTGGGCACGTTTGTTAATTACCTCTAGTTAATTAAGAGACTTTAGGGGTGTGAACAATTGTTTGCACAGTGTGACTTACGCAACTGACCCCAGTCAACATCCACAAACAACAGTGCGCTGCACTCTAATGGCAACATATTTCCCCATTATTTCCTTATCGCCGGGGCTTTTTTTCACACGATATCAAGATTTTTTTAGCTTTATCTCTCACTATTTCCGGTATTGGTCGCGAACTAAAAATAGCGCCGGGCGCTTTATTATTCTATATATCAAGAATGCGTAACGCGATACGGAGTTTCATTATAGGTGCAGTCATATGATATTGTGTGCAGTGCAATAAATAACTTCCAGCATACGCTGCAGCAGGGGAATTCGTCGGTCACGACTCACTAGTATACCAAGAGCTTGGAATACGTGATGCCTGTCAGACACATGAATTTGTGGGAATTAATCGTCGCTAATTAATACCCGGGAATATTGCGATTACCGCACACGTAATGCATGTGTGCGGAATTACTGTTTGCAATTGTAATGATTTTAGGGAGCCGATGAGTTTTTTCGTTCTTTTCAGGATATCCAGGTATTTTTTAGCGTTTGATGCAGAGCACACTGTACACTGCTAAAAAAAATTTGTCTGAATTTTCCGTGCCAAATTCCGGAAATTTTTATCGTGTTCCAATTCCACTGAAATTTCAGGAAATTTTATTGTCATTGAACATTCAGAATTCCGTGCTAAACTCAAACAGAACTGTAAATTTCCGTTTCATTTTTCCCTGAAAACAAATGGAAACCCAGAAAATTCTGGTAAATATATTCTTGAATTTTCAGGACAATGACACTGAATGCGCTTTAGGGAAAAAAATCATGAAATTTCAGATTTCAATGAAAATTCAATGCAATTTGATACTGAATATTCATATTAGATTGAAAATTAAAATAAATTAAGGAATTCTCGTCCTTATGCACCTTAAAATTCTGGAATTTTACTGAATTTTCAGTGAAACTTGAAATTTAATGATTTTTTCCCCTAAGTCGCATTCAGTGCCACTGTCCTGAAAATTGGTAGTCAACTGTCTGCTAGGTCAATTCAATGGTCAGATTAAAGATCGCAAGGCTTACAATTTCTCTGTATTACAAAAATCCAAATTTACTTCTGATGATGAAAATTTGGTACTCAAAATTGAGGCTCCAAAATTTAAGGGTCACAGGGGTCAAAATAAAACTCGAAAAGGTCAACATAAGGTTCATGAGAGGTAGAATAAGGGTCCCAAGGGTCAAAGTAAGGGCCTTAAGGGTTAAAATAAAGGTCATGAGGGTCAGAATAAGGGTGACGAGGGTAAGATTAAGGGTCACGAGGTCAAATTAAGGGTCACGAGGGTCAGATTAAGGGTCAAGACGGTCAAAATACGGGTCATGAGGGTCAGAATAAGGGTCACGATAGTCAGAATAAGGTCACAAGGGTCATAATAGGGGGCATGGGGTCATATGGGGTGATATGAGGGCGTTGCCCCCTCATAAGGGTTAAAATAAGGGTCATGAGGGTCAGAATAAGGGTCACGATGGTCAGAATAAGGTCATAAGGGTCAGAATAGGGGGCATGGGGTCATATGGGGTGACATGAGGGCGTAGCCCCCTAGTAAATAATAACCTTAAGGGTCAAAATGGGCTTAAATAAAAGCTCTGATGTTCGACTACAAATATAAATAAAGCATTTTAAAAAACAGCCCAAAAAAAGTACTTGGATACCCTTAGTTCCTTGCGGAGAGAATTTTGCTTAATTGGTTCCATGAATGGGAGAGGAATATCTGAGGGTTCTCGGGGCTTTTAAATTCGTCGGAAGTAGCAAGCCAACTCTTCTCAAAGGTTTTTCCCTTCACTCGTAAGCATGAGATGAATATGGATTTTTTGTTATCAATTATACATTCAGATTTCGCGGAAGTATAACGTGGTCTAATGGAATAGATCATCGGGGATCGATGATGTAAGTTGATGATGGCAATGGATTGAATTAATCCGGACTACTTCGGACCGTCGAGTTGTGTATGGAGAGGTTTTTCCAACTTTTCGGGG